>NW_015387214.1:336667-371667 GCF_001527695.2 Protobothrops mucrosquamatus
GGAAACCCTATACCATTTCGGACAAATGGCTGTCCAGTCTCTTCTTAAAAACTTCCAGTGTTGGAGCATTCACCGCTTCTGGAGGCAGGTTGTTCCACTGGTTAATTGTTCTCACTGTCAGGAAGTTTCTCCTTAGTTCTAGGTTGCTTCTCTCCTTGATTAGTTTCCACCCGTTGCTTCTCGTCCTGCCTTCAGGCACCTTGGAGAATAGCTTGGCTCCCTCTTCTTTATGGCAACCCCTGGGATATTGGAACACTGCTATCATGTCCTCCCTCGTCCTTCTCTTCATTAAACTAGACATACCCAATTCCAGCAGCCGTTCCTTATATGCTTTAGCCTCCAGTCCCCTAATCATCTTTGTTGCTCTTCTCTGTACTCTTTCTAAAGTCTCAACATCTTTTTTACATCGCGGTGACCAAAACTGGATGCAGTATTCTAAGTGTGGCCTTAGGACAAAAAGAAAAGGACCCCTCCATTTTCTGAATTTCAGTGGTGCTAAGGTCGTTTGTTCCAAAGTGACTTGCCCAACCAACAGAAGAATGGTCAAGAAGCCTGTGAAATCTGAAGGATGTTTTTTTTTTTCTATGCCATCTGACCACCTTTCGGACACAACTATCTGCTGGATTCAAACTTTGCACCAGTGAAACTTTTTCTTCCTGGAGGCAAGCAAGTGGCTGTTTGAGCATGAGGGCAGGAATCTCATCCTCAAACAGCTTTATCAGCAAAGTAAGTTCTGACTGTCAGAACTGAAGAAGCTCCTTGGATGAGAAGCAAAATGTCTTCAAGAAATAAACATGAAATATCAAAAAATTTACAGATGTTATACGCACAGTTTGTTATACTCTGTCCTGTTATAGAATGTATTTTAAGTTTCTGTTTTTCTTTCTGTAACATAAGGTAATACTAATAGCACTGTTGAAGCCAGGGAAGTTGAATACAGCTGACAAAGTGAGAAAGAGCCTCTGGCCTAGAGGTTAACACAGCTGCTTAAGACAGCCCAGGTTAAGACAGCCCAGGTTCGAATCTCAGAAGGGTATGTCTGGTTGATAAGAACTAAAAAGTTCGAAATAGCTATTCCAGTTCTCCCTTAATTCTTTGTTAGCAATCCAAATTTCTATATATATATATATTAACCATATATATATGGTTAATGATATCAGTAAAAATATGACTCCCGGGTGTATTCATTACACCCAACGAAAGCTCGGTTTTCAATTAAAGTATTTTTACTTAAATGTTCCTGGTGATCGTAAATTAATTAGTTATTTCATTATATATATATATATATATATATATATGTGTGTGTGTGTGTGTGTGTGTATATATATATATATATATATATATATATATATATATATATAGAGAGAGAGAGAGAGAGAGAGAGAGAGAGAGAGAGAGAGAGAGAGAGAGAGAGAGAGAGAGAGAGAGAGAGAGAGAGAGATCTCTGCCGTGGCCTGCCCTCTTTTTGCAGTTTGGATGAAAATGTTCTCTCCTGAGCTACGCAAACAGGTCCTCCTCATCCCGAATGCATGAGAGCATTGCAACAGGAAAAGTAAACAACTAACATTGCATCAGCAACAAAGCACGGACTTTGCTAGTGAGCCACAATTCCTTTACACCCAGCGAGCGCTATCATTTCCTCAACAGATATTTAGATATTTAGCACCATTTCAAGGCACCTAACCTGCACTGCATATTTATAGAATTGCTCCGGCAACTCTCCCAGCTCCTCTTCAGACTTGTTAGTAAATTGTTCTAGCCGATCCAACTGTTCAACGTCCGCAACGGGATAAGGTTTTTCCTTCACCAGCTGCAAAATCTGGAACCTGCAGAGGCCCGTTAATAGCAACGTATAATGGGGCTTGGGCCAGTTGCTGCCGACCACTTGAACTGCCAGTGCAGC
The DNA here is from genome assembly GCF_001527695.2 of Protobothrops mucrosquamatus. Classification (NCBI taxonomy): domain Eukaryota; kingdom Metazoa; phylum Chordata; class Lepidosauria; order Squamata; family Viperidae; genus Protobothrops; species Protobothrops mucrosquamatus. Next base: position 338,571 of record NW_015387214.1, read on the forward strand.
TGTGCCAATCCTGAAAACGCCAAAAAAAAAAAAGAAAGTATTATTTGTCATGCCACAATAGGGATACGTTTGAACAGGAGTTAATTATCCCATGGAGCTGTTTTGGAAGATATCGTCCATGGTAAAGGCGCTAACATTACAGGTACTCCTTGACTTAAGATCAAAATTTCTATAGTTAAGCAAGACAGCTGTTAAGTGAATTTTGCCCCATTATACAACCTTTCTTTCCACAGTTGTTAAGTGAATCACTGCACTTGTTAAGTTAGTAACACAGTTATTAAGTGAATCTGGCTTCCCCATTGATTTTGTTTGTCAGAAGGTCGCAAAAGGGGATCACATGACCCCGGGGACATTGCATGAGTCAGTTGCCAAACGGCTGAATTTTGATCACATGACCATGGGGAAATGCTGCAAGGGACCTAAGTGTGGAAAATGGTCATAAGGCACTTTTTCAGTGCCATTGTAACTTCGAAGGGTCACTAAATAAACTGTTGTAAGTTGAGGACTACCTGTCTCCATGGGGCTGTTTTAAAAGACGTTGTCCATGATAAAGCGGCTACAATACTATGCTAGCAGTGTTAGTCCTAGCTACAGAAACGTTTGAAAATACTTTGAAAAAGTTCCAGATGGTTAGATTCCTGCTTCAGACAGGCATTTTGCTTAGAGATGCCTGAGATTGAACATGGAACATTTTGCATAGAGAACCCTTTCAATCTTTTGACAAGAGGAAGCATCTGACCATTTATCAACCTACATTCAAGCATCAAAAAAGCAACACACGCTTGCAGGGGTTTCCTTCGTTGTGTTTCTGCAGCCACTTTTTTGCTGGAAAAGAAAGCTGTTTTTTAACTGATCAATCAGTTGTCTTTTCACCAGCAAATTGTTACAGAGTGTATTCCTTACAGCCATGTCCCTCAAGAGCCTGGCCTACATTAATGCTCACTAAAATCACAAACCACTTTCAACGACAGAACACGAGACTCTGATTGGTACCCATGCGTTTTCCCACACCGTTTCATCTCTAGATCCACTTCCAAAAGCAAAGTTTCTAAAACTCGCAAGCAACCATTTTTAAAATCTATTTCTATGAACTTCACGAGTTACTACCATCGAACCGGAAGTAAACTTCTCCTGCTAACTGTACTCCACTCCTCAAGCACCATGTTGTGTGCCCCGAAGAAAAGAACAGGATGGGATCGTCAAAGCAAATTCATAACCTATTTATTTATTAAATTTCCATAGCTGCCCAGAGCTATTTTATAGGAAAGATGTAATAAATAAAATCTCACGCACATGACTGTTTGCTATTTACACACAAAAGACAAGGCAACCTTGGGTCTCTTTTGTGGGCCAAAATAAAAATGAAGGGATAATAAAAAAAAACCCTGCCCTGAGATGGGCACCAATGGAAATGCATTAAATCAAGAATAAAGCGCAATGTCACAACTCTAATAAGATAATAATTAATTTGCTCCAATTAGCCAAAGGAGCAAAGAGCATCCCTGGCCAGAAAGAGAGGAAAGAGGGGGCTGCAGTCGCCATGGCAACCGTGAACCTTAGGCGTGATAGATGGCCGGAGGGAGGGAGGGAGGGTAGCACCGCGGCAACAGGCCAGGCGGTGACCATGGCAACGCAAGGGAAGGTCTCCGGATTAAGGCAGGTGGCCGAAGGGAGGGGGGACGAGGGGGCGTGGTCTTCCTGACGTCACGACCGCCATGTTGGGAAGGGCTCGCGGAAGGGGCCGCTGTTATAGCAACCGGGGGGGAGCTCGGGGTGGGGGCGGGCGCCGGTTGCCATAGCGACCGCGGCGGGCAAGGCCGCGTTCCCGAACCTGTGGAGCGGCGGCAGCGCGTCGAGGTCGCTGCCCGGGTCCTTCGTGTCGGGAATGACGCCGAGGATGGTGCTCTTGAGCGACGTGCCCTTCAGCAGCCGGCTCCGCACCAGCTGCATGTTCCGCGGAGAGTCCACGCTGGCGCGCATGGTGGAGCCCGGCAGCAGCACGGCTTCGGGCGTCAGCAGCAGCGGCAGGCGGGTCGGGATTTGGATGGCGCTGCCCGAGGACGCCATGGCTGAGCGGCTCTCGCGCAAGGCGCGTCGCGTACGGGCCGCGCTACGGCGAGCGGCGAGGGGCAAACGGCGCAAGACGCGCGTGCTGCTCGCGGCCGCCCCCTCTGGCCGTATCTGGCGTTGCGCCGCCTCTTTAAGCCGGGCGGGACAAGCGTGGAGAAACTCAGACGCGATAGTAATTCATTAAAAAAAAAAAAGGGGTGGAATAGAACAGTATCGGTTACTAAATGAACTGTTGTAAGTCGAGGACTATCTGTATTTGCATTCGGGGGGGGGAGGAATCAGGCGAATTAAACAAGCATTAAAAATGTTCTTTGCTGTGCAATCAATTGTCACTTGCAATTGTCATTCTTATTTTCAGTAGACTTACTTTCCTGTAAGGGCATGCCTTATTAGTTTCAGCATCAACAAGAGTCAGAAGTAAAGCAAATTATCCCTTTGATTCGTGCATTAAGACAGAGGAACATCCTTTAATTTATTATGTGCTGGTCCTTTCCAGGATCCTATCTAGAGTCCACAGGAAGGTGCAGGAGCAGTTGGTGGAAAACTAGAATTGCTGCTCTCGCAGCGGTGCTGAAGGTTGACCTAGTTGATTTAGGGAAGATGGGGATTTTCTGACTAAGGGCCCCTGGTGCAAAGAACTGGATTACCTTGAATCGGCTCCCAATGGGACTTCACAAGTGGGTTTTCGGCTGTGACCAGTTGCAAACGAAGGCTCTGCCATTCTCTGATGGCTTTCCAGTCAAAAGCATCCTCTTCAACCAACTTAGGAGGAACATCTGGCTGAAGAAAGTTGTGTATTTCCATACTAACACTTCTAAAGATTCTAACAGGAAAAATTCATGTTAAGAGGAACAATTCTCCTCTTGCTATATCAGTTTATGACCACAAGATGTCAGGGCATCATACATTATTTAATTTCCTGAGCTATAATAAACGGGATGTTTTAAAAAAAAAATAGATGGCACATTGTATTCATTAAATCAATCTTTTAAATATTTTATGGGGACCCCCTGAAAACAGCTTGAGTTACCTGAACCTGATTTCATTACGCATATGAACTAGCTCAAGAAAATAAAAAGTTAAATCATGCATGCACACCGGTGTTTAAACACAACAGTGCACCAGCATATCTAAATCATTCCATTGCAGGCAATGGGGTGGGCACGGTTTCGGCATGACACATCTGGCCCACGGGCCAGCAGTTTGACACCCCTGATCTAAATCAAATAGAGTGCTTGATAGGGTAAAAAGGTGAAGTTCAGAGGCTTTCAAGGGAAGGTCAGAATAATTAAGTTGGTGACTGACATGAAAACTTGCTTTGTTTTACTTTTGTTTTTATAATGGATGCTCCTGGCGGACTACCTACCTACCTACCTACCTACCTAACTAACTAACTAACTAACTAACTAACTAACTTATCTATCTAACTATCTCTATCATCTGTCTGTCTCTGTCTATATCTATCATCTGTCAGTCTCTGTCTATCTATCCATCTATCTATCTATCATCTGTCTGAATGGAAGAAGAAATATATATCCTTCTCTTCGGTCGTGTCCAATTCTCGGAGACTGCCTGGACGAGTGCCTGCAGTTTTCCTGACAAGGTTTTTCAGAAGTAGTTTGCCATTATATATTACCTATAGCTTGGAGTTTGATCCTGACAGGATTCAAGTTTGATTCAGCCTTCCAGCCTTCCGAAGGGCGTAAAATGAGGAGCCAGATTGTTGGGGAAATATACTGACTTAGTAAACAACTCAGAGAGGGCTATAAAGCACTGTGAAGTGGTATATAAGTATTATCTATCTATCTATCTATCTATCTATCTATCTATCATCTGTCTATCTTTCTATCTATACCTGTTTGGGGGGGGGGATTGAACCAGTGGTGGGATTCAGCCAGTTCGCACCACTTCAGCAGAACCGGTAGCTAATTTTTTGTTGCCCAGGCCCAGAATGGACTTCCGGAACGGCATCCAAACAGAGAACCGGTTGTTCACATATTTGAATCCCACCACTGGGTTGGACACCTGTAGAATACTTGCTGTATGTGCCTGTGGGGGGAGCGGGGGAGCACCTACGACTCCCCAGACTGAAGAAGGTTCAACCAGTGACTTCAAGCAGCTGAAAAGTGTCGTATTTTATTTTAAGAACCAGCCTCTAGACTTCTCTTAAATGGCCACGGATTAACTGCCCATCCTAGCATTTCTGGTTCCCTTCTCCCTTATTTGCAACTCTCAAAAAAAATGCTTTGGAATCGGGAATATTCCAGTTCCACAACTCTGTCTCCCAAGAGGGCATCTTCCGTTTTGTTTGCTCTTACAAAATGTACTCTTTGGTTCTGACTCTGCAAAACCCAAAGTTAAGAATTACAAAGCTTTCCAATTAGAATTGATAGAATGAGGTCATTTAAAAAAAAAAACAGACAGCAAAAATAGAGCACTTAACTTTCTCCCTGATAATTTGATCTGAAACACATTAACCAGCCCTGAAGGTGGAGTACTATGATGAACTGCCTTAAAACCTGCTCAACCGAGGCTGTACAAAATGTTTGTACAGTGATACAAAAGTTCGACAATGAAACCTGTTCCTTAGGGGCAGGATAGGCACCCTTTCAAAGATGTATTCTGACAACCATCTGATAGGAATGACTTAATTTAGACAAGCAGAGAACTGATATTCTTAACTGTCTCAACCAGTGGTGGGATTCAAATATGTGAACAACCGGTTCTCTGTGTGGATGCCGCTTCCAGAAGTCCATTCTGGGCCTGGGCAACAAAAAATTAGCTACCGATTCTGCCAAATTGGTGCGAACTGGCTGAATCCCACCACTGGTCTCAACTGATTTTATAATTTCATGACATATTGTCAGTCCAAACAGGTAGACCCACTGGATAGATCAGAGCAGGAACTGAACTTTACAAGAAGGCTAAAATTACTTTGACTGAGATTGGCTATCATCACAGAATCTTGCCAGCCCGATTATGCTCTACCTTCTCCTCCTCCTTAGGGTTCAGAAACTTAGGAAGGCATCTGCCTGAGCCATCTTCTGGATTTTTTAAAAAAATATATAGTTCATCCCTCTTGTCTAGGCAACAGATCCTGTGTATACTTCTGACAAGGCCATCTTCTTTACCCTCTACTTCTGCTGATACCTGCGAAGTAACAACCAGATGCTGGAAGAGCAAGCTATATACTAATAGAAGCTTAGTAATGAGATGTCTGCAAGAAAACAATCAAGCTCAGAGAGCACCAAGGACACCACAGTTGTCTCCTCCTCCTCCTCTTCCTCCTCCTCCTCTTCCTCCCATTCTCCTTCTTTTCTACACAGCAAACCCATCCCTTCTGTTATGATGATATTACATAGTTCGATAATGAAACGTCTGCAAGAAAGCAATCAAGCTCAGAGAGCACCAAAAATCCCACAATTGTCTCCTCCTCCTCCTCCACTCTACAAACCCCAACCCCTTCTGTCACTGATGCTGTTACCTAGTTGGGTAATGAAACATCTGCAAGAAAACATCCAAGCTCAGAAAGCACCAAGGACTCCACAAAAATTTATTGTGCCATGTGGCACTTCTTAAACAATGCCAGTCTCGTACATTCATCACAAGCTGAAGAATCTCAAGGTACTACTACTACTACTACTACTACTACTACTACTACTACTACTACTACAACAACAACAACAACAACAACAACAACAACAACAATAATAATAATAATAATAATAATAATAATAATAATAATAATAATAATAATAATAATAATAATATAGAGTTGGAAGGGACCTTGGAGGTCTTCTAGTCCAACTCCCTGCTCAGACAGGAAACCCTATCCCATTTCAGACAAATGGCTGTCCAGTTTCTTCTTAAAAACTTCCAGTGTTGGAGCATTCACCGCTTCTGGAGGCAGGTTGTTCCACTGGTTAATTGTTCTCACTGTCAGGAAGTTTCTCCTTAGTTCTAGGTTGCTTCTCTCCTTGATTAGTTTCCATCCATTGCTTCTTGTCCTGCCTTCAGGCGCCTTGGAAAATAGCTTGACTCCCTCTTCTTTGGGGCAGCCCCTGAGATATTGTAACACTGCTATCATGTCCCCCCTCGTCCTTCTCTTCATTAAACTAGACATCCCCAATTCCAGCAAATGTTCCTTATATGCTTTAGCCTCCAGTCCCCTAATCATCTTTGTTGCTCTTCTCTGCACTTTCTAGAATCTCAACATCTTTTTTACATCGTGGCCACCAGAACTGGATGCAGTACTGTATTCCAAGATGAAACAGACCTCCCAAGGCTGAATTCTTCTCCTCCTTCATGCAATCTACTCACCAGTCAGAACCTTGAGAAAGGTCAACAGAAGTCAGGAAGGAGAGCAGGAGGTGTTCTAGAATGTTATTTATGAATCCAGAGTGGCAGTTGAGTCAGGCAGTTGCAGAGACAGAGGCTGCACCATTTTGGAAGATCAGACAAAATACTTTCAGTTGGAAGCGAATTGAAGGAGTAGCAACGTGAAGGGAGAGGAGAACCCCATATATTCAATCTGTCAGTCATCTCTTGGGAGACAGTAGCTCACGCAGAAAAGAATTAAGCAGTGCAGTCACTGTATAGATGGGTGAAACCAGACTTTATCCATAGGAGGAGTGAAGTTCTCAGATTTGTGATGTTGACTCAGGGGTTTGGGAATATCTGCATACCTTTCTACTAAACCTTTATCCCGCTGGCCGATCCTTTACAATAGGTAGCCACAAAAGGCTACTGAGAGATTTTCCTTCATCTCAGAGTTGGTTGTGGACAGGAACTCATTTCAAAAGAGGGCAGACTTGCAAAAGGCAACGTTTTGATGTGAGACAAGGGTTTATTATCTATAACATTCATGTTCAGCTTCTTCTCTACATCCATACGTTCTCCTTTCCGTTTCAAATTCCTGTCATTTCAGCTAGTTGGGCAGGATAGCAAATGCTTTGGTTGAAAATCTATTCTTTTGTCATAACATTAGCTCCAGGTGTAGGGGGTCTTCTCCAGCCCTTAGGACTTATAGCTATTTTCCCCTTTTTGCTTGCTTGCTTGCTTCTGAACATGTCCAGAAGACAAGGTCCCATCCTTTTGCCTCTAGAAAATGGCAAGATCTTCTCCCAGAACGAGTGGGTCAGAGTGACGCAGAACAATACATTTAACATCCCAACCTTTAAGCATATTCTCTATCAAAGGGAATGAGAACTGATAGGAACAAATGTATTTTGTTGTCACTAGATATAGATGCAAAACATGAGTTTGTGCCTGAAAGTTCCATCAAACTCTTGGCCTAGTTAGAATCTTTTGATTTAAGCTGTTCTTTAGAAGAGGAACATATGCAGAGTTGGGGAAGAGATGACTAAGAAAGACAAGAAGGCCACACAAAATAAGGGGACAGGCTTGTTTGGGCTTTCATGAAGTTATGGACTCTGGGTGCCTAGTTGCTTTGGTCTTGAAAAGAAGAGGATGGTTGTCAAACAGACTCAGTCAACCATGCCCTATTGATAAATATTTGGGATCCTTCCATTTTTGGCTACTGAAAAATTGACAATGCCTCCGAAATTAAAATGGCTTTGCAAAAATGACCTAGGCCAGGTATATTGGCCTTCATCATTGACTGCCAGAGATTTCTGTTAATCTTCTGACTCCAAGCCTTCCAGCTTTTAATTTTTTTTTCTTTTTACCAAAAGGAAAATGAAAAGAAATGGCTGTTCAGAATTAACCACCTTCTCTCTTTTTTTTCCCCCCCATAAAAGAAAAAGATGGCTAGGAACAGCAAGCTGTGGTACCTTCAGGATGACAATATGATGTTTGGACATTATCTGCCTCCCACTGATTTGAGCAAAACAAATATTGAAAAGACCTTCTACCAGAAATATTCACGAAGCTTAAAAACCATGATTCCGATCCGCTTAAGAGCAAGGCAAGTTGCACGTTCTCATACTTAGAATATAGCACTGAATAGTATCTCTATGATACAACTCCTGAATGAGCCAGTCATCTAATTTATGACAATCAGAGACCTGGTTTTAGTTATTCTCCCATACACTGAGATGTAGTGGATAGGCAGAGTACTTAAATTACCCTCAAAAATTGACATACAGTTCTTGAAAAACATCACAGGTGATCAACCTGCAAGCAAGGGGATCACAATTCTGGTTTTAATTTCGCTGGCCCTTGACTAATTTCAAATCTGCTTCAAATTTAGATTTGTAAGAAGGGCGACCTGCCTGTTCCTCGGGAACCGACGAGGCAGAAGGATGAGAAGATAGAGAGGCAATAAAAAGGTCTATCAAAGATGGAGAAGGAAAGGTCGCAAAAGGGGATCGCATGACCCCGGGACACTGCGTCCGTCATAAATATGAGTCAGTTGCCCGCTGTCTGAATTTTTTTTTTTTACAAATTTTTTATTAATTTTTCAAATAAACATAAACAAACAAAAAAAAACAAACACATAAAAAGCCTACTCAGTAAGTATTCAGAAATAATCGGCGGTCCCTCACCCCTGCATCCACACTCCCTCAACCTTCCTACCTACTTCCCTCTTCCTTCCTCCCCCTCTTAACCACAACCTCTCCTCTTTCCTCCTTTCCAACTATCCTACACATCCCATCAGCCTTCTTTTCCACCACCTCGGATGCAGTTTAGGGGTACTAGCCGATCATCTCCTCTTCTTAAAGACAAACATTTACATTATATTTATAAATACACCAAATTTTATATCCCGCTGTCTGAATTTTGATCATGCGATCACAGAGATGCTGCAATGGTCCTAAGCGTGAAAAACGGTCATACGTCACTTTTTTTCAGTGCCGTTGTAACTTCAAACGGTCACTAAATGCACGGTTGTAAGTCGAGGACAATGTACCTGTAATTATTATTTTTTTTAAAAAGCACACCCCCCCCCTGTTTTCTCGGGCATTCCCCATTCCCGAGGCCAGCTTTACATTCCTTGCACAGTTTTACACTTACCGTGGAAATTAAATGATTGGCGAGCACCGGAGAACGGTTGAGAAATAAAAGGTGGAGTGAATTAAAAATGGGCCTCGGCCGTTTTCGCCGCTGAAAAGACAAGCAGGCAGGTTGACTTCCCGGAGACAGCTATTCAATATCCAGTGAAAAGATTAGAGAACGCTTGCTCAAAGGCTGTGACTGCCAGGGATGAGGAAAAGGTCTCGCCGATGAATAAGTGCCAATCAAAGAGATGAGGAAGAGGGCAACGGTCCAAGGCAGAAGGCAGCTTTTGATGCCCGTAACATCTTCCCCTTCTCTCCGACTGCTGATCCCCTCTTTCTGTCTGACTTACAGGTCTTCCAAGAATCCCGTGGACAGTGCTGGGCTTTTCTCATTTGCTACCTATTCTTGGTATTCCAATATAATGCTCCAAGGATACCGGCACAAAATCAATATAGCGACTTTGCCTCCTCTCTCCTACTACGATAGCGCCGAGCCGAATGCCAAAAGGTACTTCTGTTGTGATGCCGTTATTATTTCAAAATCTCTCTCGACCCACCCACCCCAATCTTCCTGGAGAGCAGGAGGTGGCCCTCGTTTGCATTCGTTGAACTTTGATGATAATAAACCTAATAAGGCAGTTGTTTGTAAGAAAACAACAGGGCCTGGGGCGTCCTGCTGCTCCTTTCCTAAAAGGAGAAGGAAAGCAGGGCAGTGGGCCAAGCGAGACCCTGTAATTTCTACACGATTTCGGTTGCAGGTGGAAAAGTGATCGCCCTGACGTAAGTCTTCTTTGCAAACATTCTTTGGGGAAGGTGTGCATTAAGAAGAGATTGGACAACCCTTTGTCTGAAATGGTGTAGGGTTTTCCTGCCTGAGCAGGGGGTTGGGCTAGAAGACCTCCAAGGTCCCGTCCAACTCTGTTATTCACTGCAAAGTGCAAGACGAGTGAAATAATAAGCAGTGGAGTAAAAAAACAACAACCAACTTTCAGATAAAGCACTAGCAAAGCCTTGACTGATCTTATCCAATTCTGGATTTCAATGTCTGCTTAAAGCAAGACGCCCCATTAGAACTTCTCAGTTTTCTATCTTCTGTAATAATGAATTGACACCAGTGGCTTTCAGAAGCGTGGGCATTGGAAGAAATAGGTAACGTGAGTCATTTGTTTTTTTCTTTTTCTTTTTTCTTTTACAGATTTCGACTCCTTTGGGAAGCTGAGGTTGCCAAAGTCGGACTTGAGAAAGCTTCTTTAGGCAAAGTGTTCTTTCAATTTCAAAGGACAAGGATTTTCATGGACATAATTGCTAATATTTTTTATGCCATTTTTGGTGTTTTGGGGCCAGTGAGTAACCTGGAAGTACATGTTGAGCGCTGACACGGATAAACTTTCACCATATTTGAGCAGAGAATTTGATGGGGTGATTTCTCAAAATTTCTCCAGGGGAAGGAGGACATTTCAAACCTTTGTTTGAGGCAGAACATTTGATAAATCCACCCCCTCAGTCGGAAGGCTGCCCTGGAGTGTTTTCTGATCTCTTTCTTTGGGATGGAAAGAATATGTAGGAAGCCAGAGAGGGCGGAATGGGGAAACTTGGGAGGGCCAACTTGCCATGCCGACTAGGTGTGGCCAACTCGCAGTGGGACAATTCAACAATTCAATTTCAGTATTTAAAATAATTTAAAAATCGTTTTCATTTTTGTCATTCACATTTCATTTTGTCCCTCCTTTCCCAGCCTTTCTTTAATGATTCCATTCCACCGTTTCTTCGATAGTAGTGTAACTCTTGTCCTGCAGCAAGTTGTCCCACGGTGAATTGGCCATGCAGAGAGAGAGAGAGAGAGAGAGAGAGAGAGAGAGAGAGAGAGAGAAGAGAGAAGAGAGAGAGAAGAGAGAGGAGAGAGGTATCTCTAAGAGGAGAGAGAGAGAAAGAGAGAGAGAAGAGAGAGAAAGAAGAGAGAAGAGAGAGGAGAGAGTTGTCTCTAAGAGGAGAGAGAAAGAAAAAGAGAGAGAGAGGAAAGAAGAGAGAAGAGAGAGAAAAGAGAGAGGAGAGAGGTATCTCTAACAGGAGAGAGAGAGAGAGAGAAGAGAGAGAGAAAGAAGAGAGAGGAGAGAGGAGAGAGGCATCTCTAAGAGGAGAGAGAGAGAGAAAGAGAGAGAGAAGAGAAACAGAGAAGAGAGAGGAGAGAGTTGTGTCTAAGAGGAGAGAGAAAGAAAGAGAGAGAGAGAGAGGAGAGAGAGAGAGAGAGAGAGAGAGAGAGAGAGAGAGAGAGAGAGAGAGAGAGAGAGAGAGACTTACTTCACTTTTAAGACACTCGTTGCAACTGGCATCTGCTTTGAAAGAAAATCCCAAAGCAAATTCTCTTTCATCAAATAGAATGAGAATCAATAGACAAAACCACTGGAGAACGGCTCTGCCTACTGCTATTGCATTTATAAACCCATTTTAACAAAAGAGATCTTATTTCAGTGAGACACCCATGCCACCTGCAAAAGAACCCAGTTTCATTCTTTGGCGCAAACTTGATAGGGCTCTTTTCTTAGGCTAAGAATCATATCAATCTTGGCATCACCATCATCATGAGTGATCTAGAACCACAGCTTGAGCTTCTGATTTTCATAACAATGACACACACAGTGTTAAAACACGTCTTCTCCAAAAGCTTTCAATTGTAGAACAACACTCAAAAGAAATCTGCCCCCAAATGAGAATGTATGTTGCAAATAATCTTAGACTAGATGATTCAATAGTCTGAAGACTTATTTCTTCATTCTTGGCAGAGTGATTGCTTACACTTCTGCTGCCTGGGAAATCTGCCAGTTTTTTGCACAGATTTTAAACTGGGAGGGGAGAAAAACAAACCAGGCAGTATTGAATAATATCAACCACTTAAAAATATATATCAACTTAACAATACACATTTCCCCCGCCCAAAAAAAAATATTTTTATGTTTTTGTTTGTTTTTGCAGACCCTGATCTTCCATAACATCCTCCAGTACAGTGACAAAGATTCAAAGGACTTGCTAGAGGGTGTGGGCCTCTGCGTGGCCCTTTTTTTCACTGAATTTTCAAAAGTTGTGTTGTGGTCATTGACATGGGCTATCAACTATCGCACGGCTGTCAGGGTAAAACTTGCCGTGACAACTGTTGCTTTTGAGAACCTGCTAGCTTGTAAGTCCTTGAAACACACATCTTTAGGCAAAGTAAGTCTTTGAGATCGCATCCTCATCTGATTTCCTAGAAATATTTAATTTGCAAAATGTACTCAGTGGCTGGTTTTCTACAAGAGACGTTGTGAGCTTCTGATTAATGGCTGGAGCCAACAATGATTGCTAATCATGATACAATACGGTATCTTTAGAATCTAACGTAAGAAATAACAGCTAAGGAGGACAGTGCAATGGCCTTCATGTCCTTTTTTTACAGCTTCCCAACATCATCTTGGTTATTGTGCAGAACTAAAAATGATGGACTAGGAAGCCCTTTGTTGTGATCCTCCAGGACTCTTAATGTTCTCATGATATCTCCATTTTTGATATTAAGCTAGGAGAACTTCTCTAAGTAGCCACATGTGTGCGTGAATACTGCAAGCTCACAGAGAAGAACAAGATAAAACCTGCAACTGTTTAGTACTTGGGATTTCATGTCCCCTTTGACATGTTAACAATGCCTGTAAATCCACGATTGCTTCATTTTTATAAGTAGAACAAACCAAATCCAAGTTCCTAATTCAATTATTCCAATTGAAATCAACCTAGAGCTAAGTCACATATTCCATTGATTTCAATAACAATAGAATAGAAGAATATCCTTTGTTGGAATATTCTTCATTGGCCAAATGTGATTGGACATACGAGAAATTTGTCTCCGGTGCATAAACTCTCAATGTACATACAACCAACAAAGTGATAAATCATAAGATACCAATAGGCGAAGGTAATAGGAAAAATGAGAAAGATAATAGCAAGGGTCTTTAAACTTGGCCCTTTTATGACTTGTGGACTTCAACTCCCAGAATTCCTCAGTCACGCACGCATGCCTGGTCTGGGAGTTGAAATCCACAAGTCATAAAAGGGCCAAGTTTGAAGACCCCTGATAATAATAGTACTAGTAATTATCATTGTCATTATATTATTTTCATATAACTTATTGTCATATTCTCATATTATTGTCATGTAGCAATTGTCACGTATTCTATTCTGTTCTGTTCTGTTCTGTTCTGTTCTATTCTGTTGTCTTTAGGGTTGACATCCATGAAGTATGAATTGGCCAGCCTGATCCTGACATTAACACTGATTGACCGTGATTTGGAAAGCTTTCGACGCAAGATCATTTCTGACCAGTTTCTTCATTGTCTTTCAGCTGATTAATTTCTTAGCCAGTGATGGTTTTCGGATATTCGAAGCTGCCTTGTTTGGCCCAATGCCCATGACTGCGCCCCTTTTGATCATTGTTTGCACCATCTATTCTTGTGCCCTCCTTGGTCCGACGGCACTCATAGGAACATTCATTTATGCCGCATTTATACCATTACAGGTGAAACCTTTTCCTCTTCTAATATACATATATATATATATATATAATATGTTTTTACCCAGAAGATCTCTTCTACTGTTCTCTCTCTGTGTTATTAAAATAACAACCCACCCCCTCCCATTTTAAGTAAGTTGTTGGTGCAACTAGATGTGTAAAGTGTAAAGTATTTTGGTTTTAATGGTTTTGCTTCCTTGCAGAGATCTTGCAGGTTCCTTTCTACTTGGGACTTCTGCAAATTTTATAGACCAAATCCACTGATACTGCTCTATACATGAGCAATGCCAGTGTGAATATTTAGGCAATAATACAGAGAGCCCTCAACTTACAACAGTTCTTTTAGTGACCATTCAAAGTTACTGAACTTTGAAACTGAAAAAAGTAGCTTAGGACCATTTTTCATGACTTTTGTAGCTTCCCCATAATCATGTGATCAAAATTCAGATGCTTGGCAACTGGTTTATATTTATGACGGTTGCTGTGTCCCAAGGTTGTGTGATTCCCCTTTTGTGACCTTCTGACAAGCAGAGTCAGATTCATTTAACAACCAGGTTACTTATCAACTGCAGTGATTCGCTTAACAACCGAGGCAAGACAGGTCGGAAAAAGGGGGAAAACTCACTGAACCGATGTCTCACTTAACAACAGAAATTTTGGGCTTCATTGTGGTCATCAGTTGAGGACTACCTGTTCTCACAGCCTAAATCTGAACAACAGAAGAGATAGCTATGGTTATGAAGACTGTTTAGTGTCATGGTTCCAACAGATGAAACTCTTCAAAGAACTTCAAGGCATTGTTTACCTTAAAGAATCTTGATTAGAGAAGCAGAGCGTCGGCACTAACACAATCGAAGCCAAAAACTGGATTCCCCTCCCCTGAGCGCATAGTATCAAAGCACAATTCCCTCCTCCAATTAACAGTCATAAATTGCATTCTCCAATTAGTTTGAAATGCAGGCTTTCAGTTCTCCAGCCGGGCCAATTCTTATCATCTCTTATTTCAATAACCTTGGTTCACTAACTAGGTCCAGTATTGTTATATCTAGCTAAACTCTTGTGCACTTTCTCCCCCCCCCCCAGCATCATCTAACTCCAACTCTAAGAGTAAAACATAAGAAGAAAATGATTGCATCTCCAACTGTTGTCAAAGCAAAACATCCAATGCTAGTAGCATTGACCTTTAGTCCTCTGCCATGGGTTTAGCTGTCAGCCATATATGAAATCTCTTTTCCCTTGCAGATGTTGATGGCCAAATTAACTTCTGTTTTTCGAAGAAGTTCTGTTGTGATGACTGACAGACGTGTGCAAATCACGAATGAGATTTTGACGTCCATTAAGCTAATCAAAATGTATGCCTGGGAAAAATCTTTTGCAAAAATTATCACAGGTACCTGGAGTGGGGAGGCGACTACTCTAGTTCTTCCCTGTTTCAGTGGAATGCTTTAACTAGCTCATTCTCACCCCAATTTTTATGATTCACCTCTAATTGAAGGTGCATAGGGTATAATTTGCAAAATTATAGACCATTGTCTAGAAAGATATGTGATTTATCACTTGGCTCCACGTCATTACAGGATGGATGATGTCTTTTACCTTTTGCAGGCATCCGGGAAACAGAAAAAAAAATACTGGAAAAGGCAGGATACGTCCAAAGCGTGAACTCTGCATTGACGCCAGTCGTTTCCACTCTAACCATTGTTATGCTGTTTTGCCTCCATACCCTGTTAAAGCGTGAATTATCAGCTGCTGTTGTAAGACGATACTTCTGTTTCTTAGTTGTTCCACTGTCTTTATGATAGCCATCAGTTCCTCACCAAGATGATACCAAAATGTCAGATCAACTCTCCTAGGCTGCATTAACAGAGAGATAGAATCAAGATCACGTGAAGTGTTAGTACTGCTTTACAATGCCTTGGTAAGGCCACACTTGAAATGCTGCATCCAGTTTTGGTCTCTAAAAAATAGAATGGAATGGAATGGAATGGAATGGAATGGAATGGAATAGAATAGAATAGAATAGAATAGAATAGAATAGAATAGAATAGAATAGAGTAGAGTAGAGTAGAGTAGAGTAGAGTAAAGTAGGGTAGGGTAGGGTAGGATAAGGATAAGGATAAGGATAAGGATAAGGATAAGGATAAGGATAAGGATAAGGATAAGGATAAGGATAAGGATAAGGATAGAATAGAATAGAATAGAATAGAATAGAATAGAATAGAATAGAATAGAATAGAATAGAATAGTAATAGAGTAGGGTAGGGTAGGGTAGGGTAGGGTAGGGTAGGATAGGATAAGGATAGGATAGGATAGGATAGGATAGGATAGAATAATGATAATAGGGTAGGGTAGGATAGGATAAGGATAGAATAGGATAGGATAGAATAGAATGGGCTAGAATAGAATAATGATAATAGAATAGAATAGAATAGAATAGAATAGAATAGAATAGAATAGAATAGAATAGAACTGGAAGGGACCCTGGAGGTCATCTAGTCCAGCACCTACACTATGTTGAGACTCTGGAAAGAGTGCAGAGAGCAATGATGATTAAGGGACTGGAGATTAAAACATATGAAGAACAGTTGCAGGAACTGGATATGTCTACAACCATTGAAGAATCCTTGTGGTCACGTGATCAAAATTCAGGCACTTGGCAACTGGCTCATATTTATGACGGTTGCAGTGTCCCGGGGTCCCGTGACCTTCTCAGAAGCAAAGTCAATGGGAAATCTACTTTCCCTTAACAAGCATGTTACTCAATGAACAGCTGGAGTGGCAAGTAAAGTCACAAAATGGAGCCAAACTCAGTTAACCACTCTCTCTCTCTCTTAGCTGACTTGGGGCTTGGTTGTGGTTGTGAGTCAAGGACTATCTGCAATATCCTAGTTAGTTTTTGCCAATTCCTGCTAACTTCTGAGACTAATTTAAGACTGAATAGCTGGCAGTATGGAGAGTCCTGCCTGTTTAGCCGCACCAATTTGGGATAATCTGTGATACCAAATTAGGAAAGAGAAACGTGGGGACTGAAAGTTAGAAAGTCTAAAAGTCTGACTCTCCTGGATGAATCTCCCTCCCATTTGATACTAAGAATCCTTTAATTCCTTCCCTTTTACAGGCCTTCAGTGTGATTTCAGTATTTAATACCATGAGGTTTTCAATTGCCATTTTGCCATTTTCAGTGAAATCCACGGCAGAAGCCAGTGTCGCCTTAAAAAGGCTGAAGGTAAAAAAATAGTGGGTTTGGGGGCATGAAGACCGTGGGGGCCCCTTGCAGGCCAAACGGCATCACGCGGAACTGGAAACTGCCGAGTGGACAGTTGAATGCCGTCTTCCACTCGTCTCCACGCCGTATCCGCACCCTGTAGTACGCCTCCCGAAGGTCCAGCTTGGGAAAAAAAACTATTACAGATATTTTGGGATATTTAAGCAAGTTCATAAAAAAGAATGCCCTGTGCCGGTTACAGAATACACTAGTTTCCTATATTAGATCAATGTTAGTTGTTAGTTGTTAGTTACCACCTTTAAAGCGCTCCATGGCATAGGACCTGGATACCTCCGAGACCGCCTTCTGCCACAGATTCCCTCCCACAGACCGGTACGCTCCCACAGAGCGGGCCTCCTCAGGGTGCCGTCGGCCAAGCAATGTCGGCTGGCGACCCCCAGGGGGAGGGCCTTCTCTGTGGGTGCCCCCACCCTCTGGAACGANGTGAATTTTAAATAGGGATAATTTTTAATGATTTTAATAATGTCACAGCTACAAATATTTGGTTTTAATTGGCTTTTATAGGGGAAATGTTGTGTGTGTTGTTTGTATTGTGTTATTTTAATATGCTGTGAGCCGCCCTGAGTCCCGTGGGGAGAAGGGCGGCATATAAATTATGAAAAAATAAATAAATAAAATAAATGTTCCTTAATCTATTCTTCTTCAGTTCAGAGAATCTCCATAGACTAGAAGTCCAAGATTTGCAAGATTATGTTAATGTTTCCATCAATAATACATTGATGTAGCTTAGAACTTGTTTCTTCTCTTGTAGAAAATTCTCACTATGCAAACGCCTTCTGCGTATGTGACAACCTTGCAGGGTTCCATATATGCGGTGGTGCTGAAAGACGTCACCATATCTTGGGAAAGTGCTTCCAGTGAACACCCCACCAAAACTGTTAAAGAAAGACATCTGACTGGGAAAGGGGTCCACAAATCCCCTCCCAGGGTAGACCCAGTCATTTCTGACTCAGAGATATTACTTGTTGACAAGGATATTGACATCACCTTTGTCCTGCAGAATATAAGTTTTACAGTAGAGAAAGTAAGTACAGGGGAACAATAATATTTAAACCCAAATCAACCTGGTGATAATTTACGTTAAGATGTTAAGATTTGGTCTGAGTATAAACAGCCACAGATCCATAATACAGCCTGCCTTCCATAGAAGACCTGTACATTATGTGGGCCAGAAGGAGGGCTGAGAAATTATCTACAGACCCCTTCACATCCTGGACATAAATTGTTTCAACTTCTCCCCTCGCTCTAGGGCATTGCATGCCAACACAACTAGACACAAAGACAGTTTTTTTCCCCCTTGTGCCATCACTCTGCTGAACACCTAATTCCCACAGTACTGTCTTATGTCTATTTACCCATGTTGTATGGTATTATTATTATTATTCCTGGGGAGGAAAGCTATGGCAAATCTAGATAGCATACTAAAGAGCAGAGACGTCACCCTGCCAACAAAGTACGTATAGTCCAGGCCATGGTTTTCCCAGTTGCAATGTATGGCTGTGAAAGTTGGACCAGAAGAAAGGCTGAGCGCCAAAGAATGGAGGCCTTTGAACTATGGTGCTGGAGAAGACTCCTGCGAGTCCCCTGGACTGCAAGGCGATCAAACCGGTCAGTCCTGGAGGAGATCAACCCTGACTGCTCTTTAGAAGGCCAGATCCTGAAGTTGAAACTCAAGTCCTTTGGCCACCTAATGAGAAGGAAGGACTCCCTGGAGAAGAGCCTGATGCTGGGAAAGATGGAGGGCAATAGAAGGAGGGGACGACAGAGAAGGAGGTGGCTGGATGGAGTCACTGAAGCAGTAGGCGTGAGCTTAAATGGACTCCAGAAGATGGTAGAGGACAGGAAGGCCTGGAGGAACGTTGTCCATGGGGTCGCGATGGGTCGGACACGACTTTGCAACTAACATTACTATTATTATTATTATTATTATTATTATTATTATTATTATTATTATTATTATTATTATTATTATTATTATTATTATTATTCCCCTTTTCTCTACTACCCTGTCTTATTGGTATCATTATTATGATTATTATGATTATTACTCTGTTGTTTTGCATGTACACGGACAGTTTCTGCACCGGAGACAAATTCCTTGCGTGTCGAATGACACTTGGCCAAATAAAGTATTCTAATTCTACTGCCGTGTGTAAATTGTACTCACTTTTTTTCCTTCCCAGGGCAAAGTTTTGGGGATTTGTGGCAATGTGGGAAGTGGAAAGACTTCACTCCTCAAAGCAGTGTTAGGACAGGTATGTAAATGTCTACATTTTTCTCAGTTCATCTCTAATGTAACATTTTACGATACTTTACAATAACGTGGCTCTTTTCCTTGACTATGCTATGCTGATCAAGTCAAAACTTCAGTATTCTGTGTGGCCAAAGGTAGACCCATAGTGCATCACTCTGCTAATATGTTGAGCTTCTCAGCTCTTATGGCTAGTGCATACCAACATTATGGTGTTGGTTGCATGTGTTTTACTATTTTTTAAAACCAGGGGTCTTCAAACTTGGCAAGTTTAAGGCTTGTGGACTTCAACTCCCAGAATTCCTCAGCCAGCCAAGGAATTCTGGGAGTTGAAGTCTACAAGTCTTAAAGTTGCCAAGTCTGAAGATCCCCGGTTTAAACAGAGGAAGCAGATCTGAAAATTTATGCATTTGTTCTCTAAATCTGTATACAAATTGCATTTCGGTGCATTCAAATGTCTAGGATGGACCCTTGAGCCATTTAGAAAAAATGGCTACTCCAATGGATAGTCAATCTTCAGGTTGCATATGAATATAACAGGTCCTGATCAGACAGTATTTGCAAAGATCAGGTTCCGTAAGATGTAGAAAAGTTTGTAGAATTAAACTTTTATTTAATTGCGAACTGTGGGAGGGAATTGCGCTGCACAGGCTAAATCAAGGTGCAGAAAATTCAATCTATCCAATTATTCTTGGTGTAGGAGACACAATAAAACCTTTCCCCGATCGTAATACAAAAACTACAATAAGAGCAAAGAAAGAATCACTTCCACTTCATTACATAAGGCCCAAATTTGAAGACTAGAATTGATGTCTCGTTTGGCCCGGATGGGTGGGCTGGTTTTGGTATGCAAATCCTTCCCTAACTTTCCATTATTTTCAAGTTCTCCATCAGAAGCAAAACAGGTATCTAAGAACTGTGATTTAGGACACATGGATTAACAGATAACAGGAAAAGCCACCGAAGCAGCTTTGGCATCCAACTATTCCTTCTATCCACTCCAGATGTATCTGTATCGTGGGAAGGTCATTGTGAATGGCACTTTGGCATACGTGTCACAGCAAGCGTGGATATTTCACGGAAGTGTCAGGGATAATATACTGTTTGGAGAAGACTATGATGAACAAAGGTAACTATGAAATAAATTAAAGATTTCTCCTGTTCAGTCATGTCCGAGTCTAGCAGTTGCTCATCTCCTTTTCTTAACCGAGGGAGTTAGCATTATATGAAGATTTTTCCGTGGTCACGTGGCCAGCATGACTATATGCTGAAGGCGCACGGAACTCTGCAAACTTCCCGCCAAAGTGGTACCTATTTATCTACTCGCCTCTGTATGTTTTTGAACTGCTAAGTTGGCAGGAACTGAGACAAGTAATGAGCGCTCATTCCATTGTCTCGGTCTCGGGCTATCTAGCTGAGAAGCTCAGCATCTTTATCTGCTGAGTCATCATGCAAAGATAACCATAAATTTAAGTAATAAAAGAGATTAAGATTGGAGCATTCAAGGGGAGGGTTCCTGATCTTTCAGAATTATCACACTGCCTTTGCTGATCATTGGCTCTGTTCTTTTTTCCTTTTTATAAAAAAAGAAGAAAAGAATTCAGTCTTTAATCCTTTTATTTTTAGCTCTATAAAGGAAAGGGCAAGCATTGTATTTGATTAAATGCTAGGGTGTTGTACTGTTAAATAACTGTTATCAGATGTGTTTATGGAAACACCTACGTATTTCTCTTGGCATATTTATAAGAAATGCCCTGGGGATGGAAAATGAAAGTAACGAAATGAAATTCTCAAAACTGTAACTCAAATAATAATAAAAAAAGCACATGAAACCAAACCATTACTGCTCGATTTGAGATGAAACGGTGGCATAAAATGTCAGCTACCTTAAAGGTACTCAGATGCTAACATTGCCAGAGGACTTCCGCAGGCAAGGCGTCACAAATGAAAGACTGTGTCTTTCTGAGCCATCTTACCTGAGTGAGGGATGGGAACTGAAGTGAGGCTTCAGAAGTTGACCTGAATGTGTGAAGAGGTTCATTTGAGGATGGAGAACAATTTGCGTCAGGCCTTCTTTATTTGTAGTCTGGTCCTTCCAAAAGCCTATAGCAAAATAATGTGGCATCTAGAAGGTCCTAGTTCAGTTGCTTCATCTCCTGGAAGGTCTGGAAGAATCTATTGTGAACCAACACAGTTGGTTGTAGATGATCTGACTGAACAGCTTTCAAACCGATATTGTAGCTTCACGCAAGCAATGCAAGGATGAGATCAAGGAGTGAAACCATCCCTTAAGCTTCATAGAACTAATCTGTCTGTTGCAAGAGAAGGCAAGCAATCCAGGGAGATTCCTGTATTATAGGCAGAATATAATAAAGTAGTAAACTTGAATTCTACATGTGTGGATCTGGTTGCTTCTGCCTGTATTTTTAACGCAGAGGTGGTGACAAGACAAATGAATTTAAATGGATTTTAATTGAAATGTACTTGAAATTTTGGTAAGAGTGGGGTAATTAAGTACAGTTAACCTTAATACTCCCCATATTTAATGTTCTTTTTAAATGTGTCAAGTCCAAGCTTACAATTTGCTAGACCATTTTAGAAGGTCTTTGAGGGCTTCACCCAAGGATTCTGAGGGCCACAGGCAGGTCAAGGACCTCAGGTGAACAACCTACATTAGAATAATCAAGATAAGAAATGTCTTAGCTTCTCATTTTCAAATAAGAGTTTATATATTCCCCACAGCAAGTTCTTCGGTTTTAATGAAACCAAGAAAGCTGTTCTTTCTTATTAGTTTTCTAAATATTATACCCGACCAGTGTACTCAGCTGTGAGAGTAAATGGTTGCTAAATATCACTTCTGTCATTCCCTCAAATTATATTGGATCAAAAGAAAAAAAAGAAGAGAAAGGAAGAAAAATGTATTCCAGCTTAGTGGGAACAAACAAACAAGCAAACGCATCTCCCAAGAACTCATTTTCACCACATCTTCAAAATGGCTCCGGGGAATATTACTAGCATGTCACGAGCCATTAGATGCTGCAGGGGGGCATTAAGCTTTGCTGAAATGATATGAAATAGAAAAAGAACCTTCAGTTCAAATATTACATAGAATATCTAAGGGTAAAATAATTGACAAGACCCAGTTATTTGAGTGCCTTCTTTGTTTGAGTCATTTCCATCTCAGCTGGTTATTGTAGGAGCTCTACAACTTGAAAAAAAAATAGTGAAGAGATGCTGTCTAAGGAACAGACAGATAAGAGGAAGCATAGGCCACAGCTGCATAATGGGTGGAACAGAAGCCTTTGAGGGATCCTTAATGCTACTTCAGTACTTGTCTTTAACTGGTTCCAAGAGGCATGATAAGTACCAAAAACAAGTACCAAACAATTTTTTCACACAAGGAATAATGTAAATAAACTTAACGTGTTCCTAAACCAAAGACAATGCACATTTTTAAGGCAATATATAAAAAGATAGGGTTGTATATCATTATTTTACATGAGAAACAAACCTAAAAATTAATACATACTTAGATTAAATACAATAAATAAAATAAAATACCTGTACTGATGAGAAAGAAAACACAAAAATACACAAAATGACCACAGAAGATAAGACTGCAAGAGGATGTTCACAGGGCAAGAGTTATCACGTGACTATTGTGGCACCCTAACCCTAACCTAGAGGTCCCCAATCTTTTGGGCACCAGTGACCGGTTTTGTGGAGAGAGGTTTTTCCGCAGATCAGAGGAGTGTAGTTTTGTGTGCTGCCTGCATCTCGTGGATGGGGCTTTGCTTGTTTGTGTGAACTGGTTGCTGTCATGTCACGGCCCAGTACTGGTCCACGGACCGGGAGTTGGGGACCCCTGGCCTAATCCTTCAGTTGGAAAGGGCAGCAAGTCATGAGACAACCAACATCAACAAGTTCTAGCTTGTGTGTTGAGTACCAAACAAACAATGAATACCGGGACAAAATGTTCATGTCAAAATACGTTGAGTACCAAATTTTATGAGTTGGGTACTGAGGTACCTCTGTAACAGGCTATAACGTTGACGGTGGGGAAAATTGTACTTTCAAACTTGCAAGAGTCTATTAATGCAGCTTTACAATAAAATAGAATGAGGTTATTTGGTCATGCTTCCTGTCTGCTCTAGCTGCTAAGGCTGACATTGAGTCAAGACTGGAGAACCGGCAATACTCAACACTGTAGGAGTCTTCTCCAATAATAATCCCAGTAATGCTACAAGGCTCATTTACAGAAATACGAAAGAAATTTTCTGAGAATCATTGCTTGCAACTCAGTTCAGTTTTAATATTTTTAGGTATAATCATATCATCAACATTTGCAGTCTCAAGACAGATATGGAACGTTTATCCTATGGAGATATGACCGAAGTAAGTATAATGTGTGTTTATTTAATTTAAGGACGCTAAATTAAACTGCCAACTTACTCTTGTTTATTCTGTGTATTTATATCTCATCTCATGGAAACATAGATGGAGAGCTCCCCAGATTTTATATATGTGATAACTCAGTAAGGAATGATGGATGGAGAGAGAATGATGGACCTCAAATCACCTACTGAGTTTCTGGTTAATTGTTTAATCAATGACAGCATTATATTTGCTTTCGCAGGAAAGAAAATACATTATTGGGCCTATAGGCAATTGGCCAAACTAGCCCTAGATATTCTTCTTAGTATGAAGGGTACAAAATCCCAACTATAATGTTAATTCATGTTGAACATCTTCAGATGTTACATCAGATTTGTGAAACAATGATACAAATGGATTTTCTATACTTTGTAATGAGGAGTTAGGTGTGACATGATTCTGATTTCAGGGGTGCTACAGATTTAGACTTAGTTTCAGAATATACTAAGCCATTATTGGCTTACTCATGGCTTGTTGGATAAGCCACACTATGCTGTGCACAAGCTACTAAACCACAAAGCATGGCTAATACACCCCTGGCTTTAAATAACACAGTAGGCTAAGTAAACTGGTATTGGATCCAACTTGTTCTGGGAATTCATTTACTATCAGCCTGTAAATAACAGATAGGCCAAGATGTTAAACCAATTGTGTTTAGTTTTGATT
Organism: Protobothrops mucrosquamatus; assembly: GCF_001527695.2. Taxonomy (NCBI): domain Eukaryota; kingdom Metazoa; phylum Chordata; class Lepidosauria; order Squamata; family Viperidae; genus Protobothrops; species Protobothrops mucrosquamatus. Next base: position 362,768 of record NW_015387214.1, read on the forward strand.
TAATTTTTAATTTAGTTTTGATATGTTTCATAAACTCAGCATTTGCCATAACATGTTGAGCCTAAATTGGGCCACAGTGCGTTTTTATCTCTAAAGGATTAGTGGATCTGAAGGAGGAAAAAAAAACCTTGCTTTACATATTCCTATTTTATTATCTGAGCAATTTGCTGTATTTTCCTGGAAGCGATAGGAAGGGAGGGTAGTGTGATTGAAACCCCACCATCAACAAGACAATCATAGTTGTGTGATAGATCTATGGTTGTGGACGTCATCTTAACTTTTTTAGATTTCTCTCCCCTCTTTATGCATGGATGTCCCTGTTCTCTTCATAATTTATCAGTACTTGGGGCCTAACATTCTTCCTTTTGCATGCTGAGATTTCTCTCTCTTTCTGCAGAATGTAGGTAGTCCTCGACTTACGATCCCAACTGAGCCCAGAATTTATGTTGCTAAGTGAGAAATTTGTTAAGTGAGTTTTGCCCTGTTTGACGACTTTTCTTGCCCACATTGGTTAAGTTGCTAAAAAGGACATTATGGTCTATGGAATAAGGAATCAATAATCTGAACATTTCTCATAAATGGAGGAAAATTTCATAGCCTGACAGTGAAATGCAATGTTTACATTCTAATAAAGGTAGAAACCTGTTATTAAACAGCTATATGAGTGTTCTATATTTGAGTTTGATCGATGCATCCATTCTGTTTGTTTTTTTTAAAAGATAGGAGAAGGGGGTGTGACCCTCTCGGGAGGTCAAAAGCAGAGAATCACTTTGGCTCGGGCGGTGTATGCAAACCGAGATATTTATTTATTGGACGATCCTTTGTCCGCCGTGGATGCTCAAGTTGGAAGCTATATTTTTGAAGAATGCATTAAAAAGGCTCTTAAGGGGAAAACCCTCCTTCTGGTGTCTCATCAGCTGCAGGTAAACGAATTGCTGAAAGAAATGGGAAAGAACTTTATAGGGCATGGCTACGAGGAATGTCAGCCCAAATCAGAAACACACCCAGGATGGAGTTTGGGGTGAAACAAATCCAATATAGGGAGTCCTCAACTTACAACCACAACTGAGCCCAAAATTTCTGTTGCTAAGCGAGACATTTGTTAAGTGAGTTTTGCCCCATTTTTACGACCTTTTTTTGATGCAGCTCTTAAGTGAATCACTGGGATTGTTAAGTTAGCAACACGGTTGTTAAGTGGATCCAACTTCCCCCTTGACTTGGCTTGTCAGAAGGTCGCAAAAGGGGATCACACGATCCCCCATGACACTGCAACCGTCATAAGTATGAGTCAGGGTCCGAATTTTGATCACGTGACCGTGGGGAGGCCGCAACAGTCGTAAGTGTGAAAAACAGTCCTAAGTCACTTTTTTCAGCGCCGTTGTAACTTCGAACGGGCAGTAAACGAACTGTTGTAAGTCAAGGACTTATCGTTTCTGCAATAGGGATGTTGACTTTTTTGGGAAAAAAAATTTAACAGCTTGTTATCATTTCTAAAATGCTTTTGGGTTTTGTTTTGTTTTTCAATTAATTTTAAAGACTTTATTGCCCTGGGACCTCAAAGACATTTTTAGTCTCACTTTCTTCCCAGAATGTTCAATTCTATTCTTTCTCTTTTTTCAAATCTTTCTTGGTCAGTACGTCTTGAATACCAAGCGATGTTTGTCCCCCAGCTGTTTTCTACCACCACCCCTCAATTCCCTCCCCCCCTTTTTTTTTTAATTCCTGCAAACCATTAGAGCCTCTTCAGTGCTGTTAATATTTCCCTCTGGTATGTGAACATTTCCTTCATAATGGCCTACATTTGGAGAGTAAGTGTGCTATTAGTTTAAAAGTAACAAGCAGCCTGGGTTTTATGCCCCCGAAGAGAGGCAATTGCACACTGAGTCTAACATCACAGAAAATGAATTAGAGCATTTGGCAATGCCTTATAACAGTGAGGTTGGGGGGTGGCCTGGTTTGGTTTCTCAAGCAGTGATTGTTGGTTAGAGAACTGAGGTCAGCAACCACCCATCTTTCCCATGGTAGAGGCAATCTTTGCGGTTCTTCTGAGTCTGCTGCTCGGGTTTTATTTTTCCTTGTTAAAAGACTTCTCAAAAAAAAAAAAAACCAAAACCCATTTCTGCAGTTTTATTCCATTACTTCTTCCCTCCTCCCCTCTTGAAAAACAAAATAACTTCTCCATGCCAATAGAGGGCAGAAAAGGCTTGAAATTCTCTGTAGAGCCATTGATCCATTTGAAAAAAGAACAGAAACAAAAGATCCTCATTCTAAAGAATGGGGAGAATTTGTATTGTTATCTAAACAGAGTCTTTGGGGGCTTACAGATTGTACGCTCTTCCCAAAGCGATAACAATTTGTTGAGATTTTTTCTTTCTACAATAGGGTTGCTGTTTCAGCCAGGTCTAAGAAACCAGGCTGTGCCCTATAAAACATATTTCCTAAAATTTACACTCTTTTTCTGTCAAACAGAAATAATCCCTGCCTCTCTGTCTCTATATTGTTATGTACTTTATTTGTCTATCTTTTTCCCATTGTGTGTGTCTCTGTGTCTCTGCCTCTGCTTCTCTCTCTGTCTCTCTGTCTCTCTCTCTCTCTCTCTCTCTGTGTGTGTGTGTGTGTGTGAGAGAGAGAGAGAGAGACAGACAGACAGACAGACAGAGACTGAAGTATGTATAAATCTGGCAAAATCCATTTTTCTTTTGGTTTGATTGAAATGTATGACCCGATTCAGTTCCAGCTTGAATCCAATTTGATTTCAAAAATTGTTTCAGTTCCCTTTGAATATCTGAGCTGTTTAACTACTTTCATTGAAACTTCAAAAATTTGGGCTCAGCTGTGATTGTAATTCGAGGATACCTGTATAAAGGTAGAATCCGAAATACCAACTCCATAACCTGCTCATTAGTTTACTGATTCTTTTCTCTTTCCTTAATATCCACAGTATCTGCAGTTTTGTGATCAAATCATGTTGCTAGAAGATGGGCAGATATCGGAAAGCGGTACCCATGCACAGCTGATGAAAGCCAAGGGCCATTATGCTCAACTCTTTTATAATCAGCGCGCAGAAGACGTCGTTGTGGGTTTCAGTCCTCAGTACTTATTTTGTGCTGCTGCCTATTAGCATCCCAAAGTTAGTTCTCCTGTACTGGTGAAAGCTGGTTCTAGAGAGAGGTCCCCAACCTTTTGGGCACCAGGGACCGGTTCCGTGGAGAGGGGTTTTTCCACGGACTGGAGGGTGTGTGGTTTTGTGTGCTGCCTGCATCTCATGGATGGGACTTTGCTTGTTTGTGCGGATCGGTTGCTAGCATGCCGCGGCTCGGTACTGGGCCACAGACCAGGGATTAGGGACCCCTGTTTTAGAACTTGCATAGAACAGCTTAGAACTTGAAGCTTTTGATGCCTTTGTGATTTCCCAGCACCCATTTTGTAGGGTAGAGGAATTCAAGAAATTGGACAAACATTTGTCTGAAATGTTACAGGGTTTTCTGCTTGAGCAGGGGGTTGGACTAGAAGACCTCCATGGTCCCTTCCGTTATTCTGTTATATTTTAATGCCTAACCCACACTTCCCAAGCACAAGTGCAAAGAACAATGGGGTTTATGCCCCAAGACAGGCACTATTCTGAGATTTCCACCTCACAAACGTTTGCACCCCACAAACTTTTTGAAACGTGCACAGGTGAAGAGGAAACGCACAACAACAGCAGAATCTGTGTGGAGAGCAAAGGGGACGTGACTCATGCGATCAGCATCATACGCAATCCTGGGATACTTTTCCGCATGTATTGTAATATTCCAGGCATGTGCCAAAAGAGCTCAACCCCACAATGCTGCAAGAACTAAGCAACACCTCTGGTGCATGTAAAAATGACAAAGGAGAGCGGGGGGGGGGGGGGGGGGGAAAAGANCAGCTTTAGAGATAATCATATGCAAAAAGGGCTTATTATAATAATGTGAGTAATAGCAGGTCCGGTTACTGTTGAATCTCAACTTCCATGAGCTCTTTGCTCGTATCAATAAAGGAGAATATCTGTAGCTCAGGGTAGACTACAGTTCCTATCACACACTGCTGTTATCCATAGTAGCAAGGAGGGGTCCTTGGTGCTCTCTGAGCTTGCTTGTTTTCTTGCAGATATTTCATTACATCTGCAAGAATGTAGATGCTTCATTACCCAAACTAGCACTGTTGATGTTGGGTAATGAAACATCTGCAAGAAAACGAGCAAGCTCAGAGAGCACCAAGGACCCCTCCTTGCTACTATGGATAACAGCAGTGTGTGATAGGAACTGTAGTCTAACAATATCTGGATGGATAATCATTGTGCAGTCTAATTGATGATATTTATGGCCCAACAATAAAGGTATCTTAAGAGTAGCCCCTGAATCAGAAAGGCAATGAAAACGATTGCTGGAGAACATTATCAGGAAGTAACAGCCAGGTTGAGCTTGTGGGCTTCCAGGAAATGTCTGCTCAGATGTTGTAGGTCAGGGGTCCGGTACTGGGCTGCGGTGTGCCAGCAACCGGTCCGCACAAACAAGCAAAGCCCCATCCACAGGATGCAGGCAGCACACAAAACCACGTACCCACCCATCCGCAGAAAAATCTCTCTCCTCATAACCAGTCCCTGGTGCCCAAAAGGTTGGGGACCTCTGTTGTAGGTAACAAGCTATTGGACTCAACTGACTTGAGGTTGAATAAACCAGGGTATTTTTGTATTCTTAACAGATGAGAAAAACTGTCAGGACTAAGAAGAATCAATAGTCTTTAGAAACAATTGCTAAAATAACTTCCTTGGGTCAGTGATGCTGTTCCTTCCAGTCTCAGATGCTGGAGAAAACCAAGAAAGAATAGGGGTTGTTATCCTCAAGACCAGTTTATAGGCTGTCCTATGGCTTAGACCAGGAATGGAGAACAATGGGCCTTTTATGACTTGTGGACTTCAACTTCCAGAATTCCTGAGCCAGCCAGGAATGCAAATTCCTGCAAATTCTGGGAGTTGAAATCCACAAGTCCTAAAGGGGGGGCATCATTCTACTTGATCTAGCCGGGCTTCTTCATTCTCAAATGAAAACTTTTGACTTTGTTTACTTTAGATTGCAGACAACCAATTTCTTTCGTCTTCAGATGAGTCAATGAAAAAGAAAGACATGCAGGATTACGATTCAGACATCTCTTCCGCAGAACTGAAAGACCCCGATAAAATCGCTCCCACCCCTCCTTTATATTTTAGCGATCGTAAGTTTTAGCTTGACTTTTCCCTCACTTTTCACCTCCCCAGGATTTGATAAGTCTGATGATACAGAGACTAAGAAAGACCTTGAAGAAGGAACAGTCAGAAGTATGTTTCACTTTGTCTTCCTACACCATTAAATCCCCCAGATCTCACTGTCAACCTCTGTGTAGTGCAAAAGCAGCCAGGTTTGCTTAGATAACTGCTTCAAAGTTAGGCCTGAGTACTTTTGAGGTGAAATGAATGTTGCAAAATGAAATAAGGATGCTTTCCCCCCTTCATCAAAGTGTTATTACACACTAAATCAGAGGTCCCCAACCTTTTGGGCACCAGGGACTGGTCCCATGGAGAGATGGTTTTCCGCGGACCAGAGGGGGCGTGGTTTTGTGTGCTGCCTGCATCCCGCGGATGGGACTTTGCTTGTTTGTGTGGACTGGTTGCTGGCATGCTGAGACCAGGTACCGGTCCACAGACCGGGGGGTTGGGGACCCTTGGTTTAAATAGTTGATACACTTAAGCAAGATAGTTACCTTGCTGAAGAAGTAGTGAACGAATAGCTTATTTCAATCTCCATTTCACGTCCATTCGTGTTATAATTCTAGAAACAAATTACATTGGTAGGACAACCTCGTCGGTAGACTTTATTTGTAGTAAGGGTGTTCTAGCTTGGAAAAAAAATTGCTGGCTTCTAGATTTGGTGTAACAGAATAATTGCTGGGTTGTCTCATCATGCGATGTTCAAACCAATAATAGTATGGCTTCATGAGATAGTCACTTGATGATCTTGGTCACGGAACATGACCGGTCATGGAAGACAAAGATAAGGCTGGGCTGGGGAATTCTGGGAGTTGAAGTCCACATAAAATTGCTCAGGTTGGGAAACATTGAACTAGATGGGGCTCCTCCACCGTTTTCTCCAATTGTAAGAAAGAAGTGCTACGAGGCCACGAACATACTCTAGTAGGCTAGAAACCAATCCTCTTTAAAGGTAAGGAGTGGATTTTACTCCACTAGTTGTGGCTGACTGTACAGGGCGGTGCTCATCTTTGTTTCATGGCCATTTAGCCAGGGCTGTCTGAAGACATTTCCACGGTCACGAGGCCAGCATGACATCACAGAACGCTGTTACCTTCCCACTGAAGTGGGACCTATTTATCTACTCGCATTTGCATGCTTTCAAACGGCCAGATTGGCAGGAGCTGAGGTAAGGACAGGAGCTCATCCCGTCACATGGAGCTCAGGTTTCGAACCTGGGCTGGCAGCTTTCCGGCAGAAAAACCCAGCGTCTTAACCATTGAGCCCCCCCGCTGCCCTTCTATAAACGCTTATCGCAGTAATGGCGAACCTTTTAGAGACCGAGTGCCCAAACTGCAACCCAAAACCCACTTATGTATCGCCGGGTGCCAGGTGGGCGTGGCTCACTGGGTGGCCGTGGCTGTGGTGGTCATGGCAGATTGGGTGGCTGTGGCCAAGGTGGGTGTGGTCACCTTGATGTTGCTCGTGGGGAGGGACGCCTGTGGGGGCTGGGCAGGGTTGGGGGTGCCATTATCTCAGGGCAAGGCAAGGCAGGGGCTAGGGCAGCTGCTGCCTGACACCATCGGCCCCCGCGCCCAGAGGCCAGCGAGCGCATGGGGGCTGACAGTGTCCGTCAGCAGCCACAGCCTGCCGGCCCCTCGACCAGCGAACTCTGGGGCTCTGTAGCCTGCCACCAGCAGTTCAGAGAAGTGCCCACAGAGAAAGCTCTGAGTGCCACCTCTGGCACGCGTGCCATAGGTTTGCCACCACTGGCTTATCGTATTTCCTCAAGTGAATTTAAGGAAAAGGCATGCCAGGGGCGCTTTCCCCAACTGAATGGAAGTTCTGGAAATGCCACATCTAAAAAAAAAAAAAAGATAAATAAATCCAAATTAAGTAAAAGACCACAGAGAGAGGCCTAGTGAATTCTGTGCCTAAAAAAGTTCAGAAGAGGAAATGAAAAAAAAGAAAAAAAGAAGAAGAAAAGCTCAAACTCCAAGCTAAATTAGCCCCTTGGGCAGTTTTCCTCCCGACCTGCCTCTGCTTTGTTCCACAATCAAAAGAGGTGAATAAGAAAATCAATTGGGTTTTGCATCCCAGCTGCTGGCAGTATTGATCCCTTCAGGTAAATCAATGTCCTCTTCAATTGCATGCGTGTCACGGGCTCCCATTCATTCAACAGCCATTAGAGAAACAAAAGGAGCATTTTCCATATGGCTTCATCCTGGGGGGGGGGGGAAATGGCAAGCCTGCAGGGCGGGGTGGGGGGAGTGTGTGCATTTGTAAAGGCTCTTGTGAAGTTGCAAATGTTCATTTGTGTAGATAGGCTCAACCCACCTCCAACTTTGCTTGAAATGCACGGGGTGGGGTGGGGGGGTTGTCATCTCTGGGTAACATTGTGGTGCTGAAGGGATTTTGTTGTGCTTATGATTTTAGTATGTTTAAGTTTGACATTAGCATTTATTTTATATATAGTAACCATTTTATATTGATACTTATAGTGTTATCATGTAATCATTTTGTTATTTTGTAATCATTATTTTGTAGTTAATTGCTTGATCAGATGCTTTATATATATATATTGGAAAAGTAAGGGCTTCATGCTTTAGGTATAGGTGATTGCTTATATGAAAAGAGTACAGTAAGGGAAGGGGGGAAAGGAGTTACAGATGGAGCCTGGGTTGCTGGGTATGAGTCATCATCTAGGAATTATTTTTTTTTGTGCCATCTTATGCCTGGTACCAAGACCTGATCTTTTTGTTCTGGAAAGGTATAAAACAGTAGTTCTCAACCTGTGGGTCGGGACCCCATTTGGGGTCGATCGACCATTTCATGGGGGTCGCCAAGCAAGGTTGTCCGCCATTTTTTTTGTCCGCCATTTTTTCCCCCTTTTCCGGCAGGTGCCTTACCTCCCTTGGGCTGGGCCAGCTGGTGGTCGGCCTGCTCCGTCTCTGCTGCTTGCCAGCTACGTCTCGGCCGGCGCAGGGGGCGGAACCACGCATGCGCGGCACTCCCGGGCAGGGAAAGTCCTCGACTTACGACCGGTTTAGTCCTCGACTTACGACCGGTTTAGTCCTCGACTTACGACCGGTTGGGGTCACAGCATTAAAAAGGTTGAGAACCACTGTTATAAAAGGTGGAAGACATCTTTTCTGGTTGTTGCCTTCATCTCTCTACCAGCCACGAAGAGAGATGGGGGTCACCCAACTCTATTTTGATCAAAGTAAAAGTTGTTTGCTTGCTGAAACCTCAACTCAGGAGTTCCTTTGGCTCTTTTAAATTCCTGAGTAATGCTGGGGCAATTGTGAAAAACCTTACAGTGCGAATAAACGCGTGATGATTTTCTGCCACAGCTCCTGAAGTCCAGCTTGTTCAAAAAGAGGAGAAGACAGAAGGCTCGATTAGATGGGAAACCTACCACATGTATATCAAGGCATCTGGAGGTATACGCCATAACCGGTTGCACGTTTTCTTAAATGCATTTGTTCATGATAAATTCCTACAAAAGTCATATGGGTGTGTGGGAGAAAGGGTATATATGCATATGCACGGACACACAAACACACCTATATAATATATAATAGCTGAATACGAGGGCACAATGTGCCAAAGAAATGTGGTGGGAATTTAAATCACCTTGGAAAAAATCTATCTT
>NW_015387214.1:376667-385918 GCF_001527695.2 Protobothrops mucrosquamatus
TGCTGTTAGGCATGGGCAGTTTGGGGGGGGGCTACTGTTCTCCGAGCTGCATTGTTTGCCAGTCTGCTTCCGGGTGCAATTCAAGGTGTTGATGATCACCTTTAAAGCCCTTCATGGCCTATGGCCAGGTTACCTGAGGGACTGCCTCATTCCACTGGGATTCGCCTGTCCCACTCATGCTGGCAGAGGAGGCACGCTGCGGGTCCCATCAGCCTGATTATTCCAGCTGGTGAGGTCCAGGAGGAGGGCCTTCTCTGCTGTTACTGAACATCTTGTCCCCCAGCCCCAATGTGAGGTTGGCCACTACCCTCCTATCCTTTCATAAGACCATCAACACTTGGCTCTGCCAGTTGGCCTAGGGCCCCCCATGGGAAAACAGCACAGGGGAGCTGGTTGATCGAGTAACAACAGATCCCACCTCCTCCCGCTCTGCATATATAGTGGGGCACGTGATTGTGCATTCCATTACAGTGTTTTTCAGAACACCATCCAAGACCTCAAACGAATTGAGAACATCAGCAGATCTCTGTGGTTGTGTTTGATCACATCGTCCATCCAAGGTCTTAGTACGATCCGTGCCTTCAACAAGACAGAGGACTACATAAATCGGTAAGTTTCCTGGGCCCAAACCATGCTGGGGTTTTTTTTCTTTCACTACCCATCTCTCCACTCTAAGTACAGCTGTTTTACTACTTTCCACCTGGGCACCTACCTTGTACCTGCCGTGAAATTGATGACGCTACTCTGCTATTGTGCTGCCTAAGTGGGAGATATCCAAGGGTTTTCCATTTACAGAAAATGCTGAGCTGCAGGGAAGCACTCTGATTGCCCTATGGATTCTCAGGATTGTCCCTAAGTGCAGCCGTATATGACCCCCCCCAAAGAGCACTTTATATTCTTTTGCGACCATTAAACTATTCTTAAGATCTGGTTTCTAAAGCAACAGAATTTGACGATTTCTGGCAGAATCTGAGGCTCACTGAAAAAGCCGCTAACCAGTAACTCAGTGAGAGGGTAGGGTGTCTTTTCTGAACCAGTAGAACAGAGGGATTTGGGTCATTTTCCCACTATGCAACTTACGGATTCTTCTAGTATTATCCAACCATCATTGGGTCAAAATAACAGTAGCGAGGACCTCATAGCCCTTCAGTGTTAGATCAATGGGGACAATGGCTGTAGCCCTCTTTCCCTAAGAGAGCTGTAAGGGTACACGGGAATGATCTTGGAGACAGGAGGAAGACTCTGAAAATGGCCAGATAAGCAGCACTTGAGTCCACAGAAGGGATTGGGGCAGAGAAAAGATCTCACAAGACTTCACCCTCCTTAGTTTTCAAGAGAGTGAAATTAAAGAAGTAACAGACACGTTACTGTAAACTTGCAGTAAAGATAGCTAGTACTTCTGGTAGGTACTTCTTGTCTAGACTGCCTCAAAGGTCTGACAAGCGTTTACAAGTACTTTGTACAATAGGTTCGACCCACCAACCTAATGAGGTCGCTTAAATACTGCAGACATAAAACATATTAAACTTAGGGTCCTTGGTGCTCTCTGAACTTGGCGTTCGGTTGTCGTAAACAACCACGCTCAGAGAGCACCACAGTTCAACCCTGTGCTACAAAAATTATCTTCTGTCGGTATATTAAACTTCAGGACTGCTGACCTTCATTGGGATGTTGTGACTTTGAATGAGAACATGTGTTAATTGAGCAACTAACTTAACCATGTTTTGCAAGTCCTGCCGTGGAGACTAGAGACCTGATGTGGGGAAGGTTGTGGGTCCCACCACCGCGGGGTCCTTGAGACAACAGTGGCCTTCGGAAACCCGTCCCCTCTGAGAAATTAAAAAAAAAGCTCACATTAAAAGAAGGAAGAAGTAGAGGAGAAGAACTCCCACCCAGCCAAGGATGCAGCCCCTCACAGCTTCATTTTTTGTTTTTTAACTGACTACCGTCTTATTCAACCAACACTAAAAGTGGGTATGGTGAAAGACCTTCCCATCCAAGCTGTAGTCTCCCCTGTGGGTTGCATGAATATTCATGGCTTGACGTGAACATTCTGCTGCAGTTGTTGTGTTTTCAAAGCGAGATCTTGGTGGGAGCTCCCTTCCCATCAAGGTGGTCCCAATTGGAAGGAGGAATTTCTTATTTCTAGTACTGTTTTTCAATTATTTGGCCTCTCTATCAGAATGAAAGGAAAAGAGGCGATAGCTAGAAGGGTGATAAAACCCTGACATAGCATTCACTGCGTGCATGTGCCTCAGTAAAGGTTCATTCCTCCTCCTCCTCTTCCTCCATGTCCTCTTTCCCTTTCTCCTCCTCGTCCTCCTCCATCTTCCTCTTTCCTCTTCCTCCATCTCCTCCTCTTCCTCCTCCATCTCCTCTCCTCCTCCATCTCCTCCTCTCCTCCACTTCCTCCATCTCCTCTTTCTTTTCCTCCTCCTCCTCCTTTTTCATCTCCTCCTCTTCCTCCATCTCCTCCTCTTCCACCTCCATCTCCTCCTCTCCTCCTCTCCCTCCATCTCCTCTTTCTCTTCCTCCTCCTCCTCCTCTTTCATCTCCTCCTCTTCCTCCATCTCCTCCTCTTCCACCTCCTCCTTCTCCTCTCCTTCTGTCTTCTTCTCCTCCTCTTCCTCCTGACTGCCAATTTGTGCAGTTCAGCACCAGTCTGCTGGAGATAACACTGTCCCCTCTTAAGGTTCCTCACTTGCCCCCTATGAGTGTCGGCGGGAATATTCTTGGTGGAACCAGCAAGAACATCAAGGAACCTACCAAGAACACTCCCACCATTGCTGACTGGGCCGGCCACTTATATGTAAACAGAGAGCAAATCCCACTCCCTTCTAGCACTGATGACGTTACCTAGTTTGGGAGTGAAACATGTGCAAGAAAACCACCGAGCTCAGAGAGCACCAAGGAGAGTTCCACCCTGAGCCACAAATATTCTCTTCTGTCAATGCAAGACAACTATTGAACATCTCATTCTTACTTTCGTTTCAGTTTTAGGATCTTGAATGACGAAAACTCAAACCATTTCATTATGTTTAACTATGCACTACGATGGTTTGCACTGAGGACAGATATTCTCATGAGCTTCATGACGTTGATCGTAGCCCTGTGTGTGGTCCTCACCCATTCTTCTATCAGTACTGCAGAAAAAGGCTTGGCGCTATCTTATTCTCTCCAGGTAAAAAAAACCTGTGTTTTTCCATCCTAAGCTCATCTCGTTTTTCAAATGCATATTGCGGTCCCAAAGTGGATTGTTAAAAACATTCACAGAGCAAAGTCTTGTGCAGTTTTCTCCATATGGTGAGTCTCAGGATACCAATTAAAAATATCACACACAGAGACACAAAACAAAGTAAACTCCTTCAAGTCTGACATATGCCCACGTCTGTGGTAGAACACTTTCTCCTCTATCACCTTACTACACTCTTGTGAGTCTTGAAAACATTTATCTCTTATTTGGGGGAACCTGCTGTGTAATTTGATATTGTAGCTTCATCCTGTCCTGGCCCAAGAGTAGGGCCAATCCTGTATTGAGCAACATATGAATGACACTCAAAAATATAAGGGATAAGCAAAAGATCTGCCGCAGGTTACTTGTAAGATATTTGTAAGAAAAAAAGATGTTGAGACTCTAGAAAGAATGCAGAGAAGAGCAACAAAGATGATTCGGGGACTGGAGGCTAAAGCATATAAAGAACGTTTGCTGGAATTCGATATGTCTAGTTTAATGAAAAGAAGGACTAGAGGTGACATGATAGCAGTGTCCCAATATTTGAGGGTCTACCACAAAAAAAGGGGGGTCAACCTATTATTCTCCAAAGTACCAGAAGGCAGGACAAGAAACAATGGATGGAAACTAATCAAGGGGAGAGCCAACCTAGAACAAAGGAGAAATTTCCTGACAATTAAAATAATTAATCAGTGGAACGACTTGCCTCCAGAAGCTGTGGGTGCTCCAACACTGGAGATAATTTTAAGAAGAGATTGGACAATCAGGGTCAAGAGCTGATCTACCCTTCCAGCACATTTCCAAAAAAGGAAATTCCAAATCACATTCATGTGAATTTCAGAAGATGAGAAGTTCCATGTTGGATCAGCTCTGCATTTATCTAGTAGTCTGGTTCCATAATAGTTGTGAGGATGTCTTAAACAGGACAGGTGTACAGCAGTATCCTGGTTATTGTTCACCCACAGTAGGAGTCAAGAGATTGCCAACTTGTGAAATGGGACTTTTGAATGGTAACTACCGAGAGGCTTATCCGTCATGAATTTCTCTAATCTCCTTTTAAATTCATTCCTGGTTTATTTACTGAGGCCACATATGTATGCTGCCTATTCATGCAAGTCTACAGTACTGTGGTTTGCTTGTACCAGATGCCTACGTAACTGTGCTGGAACTGATTGGATTTGCCCTTTCAAAAGGTCTCTCCCTTCAGTCAAGTTTCCTCTGCTCTCTCTTTCCCCATTGTTTTCTCTAGCTGAGTGGGCTTCTTCAAGTATGTGTGAGATCGTGTATCGAAGTACAAGCCAGATTTACTTCTGTGGAGCAGATAACAGAATACATTTTGGTAAGAAAGGCTCCCCATCAGAGAAATGAATGTCAAGATTTCCGTTCTGCTTTTCGTGCACCCCAAACCCCAAAATAAGATTTGCAGAAATCCAGAGAACATGAAGGCATAAATCAATAGAAGTTGGTTGAAATGCTGGTGTAGACCCAGGATCGAGTTGGCATTTACTAGTTTATAAATCTAATTTTCCATTTCTTCTTACAACTGAGAGTGACTCAAATGTCAAGTATCCACTGCTATAATTACACCAAACATCGGTTTTAAATCTTAGGTGAAAGAGAACTGGGTTATTTGGGCGGGGTGTGTGTGTTCTTGTTCATAAATTTATCCCCCCCACAATATTATTTTTAAAATGTCTCTTGGATCAATGTCATAAATTACAACAAACAGTATGAGCCTCAAATTATGAAAATGTCCAATTTCTGGTAATTCCAATCTCTAACTAAAGTTACTATGATACCCTAATGGGCAGTCGCAATAATCTTGAGAAACAGAAGGAAAAAGGCCCAAATAAGAAACCGGTCAAACAAAAGAAATTTGAGTGGAAAGCAGAAATGTCAATTAAGGAAGCATCTCACCTTTGACGCTCCCTAGTTCTCTTGAAGATAAAGGAAAAGAGGGAAGACATGCATTCAGATTTGCAATATTCCGTTACAGAAACTTTATAATAAAAGTAGCGTTAGCATCCATAACTTTGGTTCTGATGGATACAGATTCCAGATGTTCTTTGTTTCCTTCAGAAATGCACTCCAGAGGGATCAGAGACTCCTCCAGTGGTCACCCCTCCCCCAGACTGGCCCGATAAGGGGGAAATCACTTTTAAGAACTATCAGATGAAATACCGAGAAAATAGTCCCATTGTCCTCCATGACATCAACATCCACATTCAAGCTAAAGAAAAAATTGGGATCATTGGCAGGACCGGTTCAGGTACAATCTATTCTATCGATTGCTTTGTACGTGGAACAGATAATGAAATGCCCGTTTCTCTATGATTTACTCAGATATGGGAGTAAATGGGCAGGCATTGTAAAGACCGAGAAAGTGAATAAATAACTTTTTAAACCTGAACTGGCGGAGGCCATACATTGTACTGAACAATTTAAAAAAGCAAAAACAATTTTGTCCTAGATATAGTTCTTACTTTTACCAAGGAAAGGTATGGCATCCTTTGGTTTTGTAATAATGGTATGTGAGAATGACCTTGGGAGACAGGAGGAAGAGCTCAGAGATTAAGTAACAGGTGAGACGGGTGAGAATTTGAGTTAATCTGAATCTATCAGCTTCAGTTTAAATTCATTTAAAATGATGGTATTTGCACTTCTACAAGCCTTTAAACATATTTATCCAGTTATTCAGGTATATTATCTCTGTCTCTCTCTCTCTCTCCCTGCTCAAGGTCATCTTGCATGATAGAGATCTGCAAATTTTTCCTATCGTGGAACAATCCAACCTTGAAATAATAGACTTTTTTAAAACTCAAAACAGATCCATTCTGAGGTTAGACACAGCCTGTTTCAAGAACGGAAGGTTCTTTAATCAAACATTTTGCCACATCCAGTTTATTCTTTCTAATCCTAGTAACACAAACAGGATGTCCCAGAAGGTTTAGGGCCATTTTTAAGCTTTGAAAAGCTCGACACTGCACTAAAATGTGAAGCTTTTAAAGCTTAAACCTGCACTGGGACACTCTTAAGTTTTGCGGTGTAGAATCGAAAGAGCAATCTAAATTCTCTTGCACTAGATTTCCAGAAAAATATTTCTTGGCCCTCGGACGTTGGCATCTTTGGCCTGGCAGATTTTTAAAATGATGGGGGAAAGCTCGTTTAAAAGGGACCCAGCTTGGCATTGTTCAAATCTTGCAGGAAAGTCTTCTTTAGGGGCTGCTCTGTTTCGACTCGTGGAACCAACATCTGGCACGATCGTCATTGACGGCATTGACTCCAGCAGCATTAGTCTGGAATCCTTACGTTCAAAGCTGTCCATCATCCCGCAAGATCCTGTTCTGTTTGTAGGTACAATAAGGTAGCTGTTGCCATTATCCATTAACCTTTCCTGCCATTTTTTCTGGGGGGGTGGAGGGAGGGGCAGTGAAGTGGCTCAGTAATTAAGACACGAGGTTTGTCAGCTGGAAAACTGGCAGTCCAGGTTCAAGACCCAGCACCATGCGAGGGGGTGAGTTCCCGTCCTAGCTCCAGCTCCTGCATGCAAATGCGAGTAGATAAATAGGTACCACTTTGGTGGGAAGGAAAAGTGCCCCGTGACCACATGACCCAGGGGAAAGTCTTCGGACAGTGCTGGCTCAATGGCCTTGAAATGGAGGTGATCAGTGCCCCCCCCCCCTAGAGTTGGCAATGACTAGCGGAGTAAAATCTTCAGGATTTCCATTACTTTTAGATTTCCTGCCAAAGCAAAAGCAGACCATTAAAGATAGTTTCCAGGCCCTCTTTTAAAAAGGAATCCAGAGGATTGATGATCTCTGGATTACAAACTAGACAGACAAGCTACAAAAGATGGCTCTGTGTGATTCATTAGACCTCTTTAAAAAAAAAAAAAAAAGACAATGCCGTGATTTGCACCCAAACACTCCTCAACTGACTGGCTGCTATTTCATCTCTTATCTTTTAAGATCCAAACTCTCGGATCATTTTTATGATAAGTGCATTTGGATCTTCTCTGGGTCCTTGGGATGACAGGGTTGGTCGCTCCATCTTAGCCATTCTCAAGAAGGCAAGGAGAAAAGTAAAGGGTGCAGAAATAATTTCCCTGGCAGGAGGGTGTATAATACAGGTAGTCCTTGACTTATGACCACAATTGAGCTCAACTTTTCTGTTGCTAAGCGAGACAGCTGTTAAGTGAGTTCTGACCCAACTTACAACTTTTCTTGCCTCAGTTGTTAAGTGAATCAGTGTGGTTCTTAAGTTAGTAACATGGTTGTTAAGCGAATCGGGCTTCCCTGTTGACTTTGCTCGGCAGAAGGTCGCAAAAGGGGATCACATGACCCCAGGACGCCCCAACTGTCATAAAGATGAACCAATTGCCAAGTGTTCAAATTTTGGTCACGTCACCCTGGGGATGCTGCAACGGTCGTAAGTGTGAAAAACGGTCATAAACCACTTTTTTCAGTGCCGTTGTAACTTTGAACAATCACGAAACCAACTGTTGTAAGTCGAGGACTACCTGTAGTAGAATTTTTCAGGCCTGTCAGGGTTTCTTTCTAAGGGATCCTACACCAAACAAACAGAAGGCAGGCTTATTTTGAATTTATTTTTTCCTCCTGCTTTGTTCTTTTCCAGCATCGAGAAATCTATTTTGAATCTCCTACTCCCTTAATACTCCATTTATCTCTTTCCCATTTGTTTCCTCTCGCCATCACACCCACACATTCCCTGGGCAAATGAAAACCAGGTCCTGGGTCTAATCAGTGCTAGTCTTTACACCTTATGGCGAGGCTCTCCTCTGTTGTGAGTTATAATGACTCCGTTGATTAAATTGGGAGAGGGCCAAGCCTTGTAATGGTCTTTATCCCCTGGGCTTATTGGTCTTCCTGCCTCTTTGCTGGGCTGGTTATGAAAACTCATCCCACACAGTTCTCCATTATATTATATGCAAACACAGCCAATAGATTCATCACCACGTTAAGCCATAAGGTGGCTTATAGAATTTAATGCTGGGTGAAGCCACATCCTGCCTCTAATTCCATGAATGATTGCTACTGGATCACCTTATGCTAAACCAGGGTTCGTAGCTGCTTTGCACTAAAAGGGCTATTTCAACTCAAACCAACCATATTGGGACATAAGATCCTGATGAAAAATATCGCGGAAAGCCGCGTGGTTGCGAGCACTCCCTCTCAACAATAACAAAGGATTGGAAACTTGGTGGTTTGATTTTTGGGGGGGGGAATGCAAGGGTACGTTATCTCTTTTGACTTCCATCAAGAATGGGTTTCTCTGAAGTATGTACAGCATAAGTGAAAGAAAATAGAGGCAATATTATATATTAATTTACCAATTTACTAGCTGATACCAGCCAGAGCATAGAACAACTCAAAGAAGTAGTGGAAGGTCGGAAGATGTGGAGAGACCTGGTCCGTAGAATTGCCAAGAGTCGGACACAAGTGAATGGATAACATCACCATCACCCCAGTATTTTTCCAACTTCAGCCATCCAAAAATTCTACTTCTGGAACCTTCTTTGATTCCACCTCTCTGCATTTAGCCTGATTTGCAAAATAATCATGAGCACTAGGACAGCCTACTAATAATGCTAGAGTTATGTTTTCCTTGGCGTGCACGATTTATTTCTTTGGAACCGATTCCTACCTTGCAGGTACAACTTAGATCCTTTTCTTAACCACACCGACGATCAAATCTGGCAAGTTCTGAACCAAACGTTTATGAGGAACAAGGTACGTTTATGTTTTTGACACTGTGCATTATGATTTGCTGGTTGTAAAAAAAAAAGACAGCACGTGGAATGAATAGATCAATAGATCGTTAGATCGAGATCAGGATAATATCAATAGATATAAAGATGGATGGAGAGACAATAATAGAGACAGAAAGAGAGAGAGAGATCTATATAGATACAAATACAGGTATTTCTGAATCTGTATAATTATATATCTATAGATATAGATTGATAAATATATAAATATACAGATAAAGATAGATAGAT
>NW_015387214.1:385936-390697 GCF_001527695.2 Protobothrops mucrosquamatus
GATAGATAGATAGATAGATAGATAGATAGATAGATAGATAGATAGATAGATAGATAGATAGATAGATAGATAGATTCAAACAAGCTATCTATCATTGGATCCTTTAACACCAGAAGGCAACTGTTCACCTCCCTAAGAATGAACCAAGTTTATCTACTTATTCTATAATATTTCACCATCGAATGGAGATTATTTGTTGGAGAAAGAAGGTGTCCCCAATTCCTAGATGTTGGTTGCCCTGCAAAATGTTACACGGACCATTTCTTTTTTTTCCCTCTCCCTTCTCTCTCTCTCTCTCTCTCTCTCTTGGCTGTGCCTTTCTCCCGTTTGCCTGCCTTTCCCCCTTGCCTGTCACCCAGCATTTGCATCACTTACCGCACGCTCCATTTACACCTGCACCACTTTCCCCAACAGAGAAGCGCCAGTATAATTGTTAAAACCCCTGGCCCGCCTTCAACTCTTGTGAGCATCAAAGAGAACGTTTCAGCTAAGGGCGTTTTCCTTTTCTCCCCCTGGCTTTAGATTTCCAAACTACCGGGAAAGCTGGAGGCAGAAGTGGTCGAAAACGGGGAAAATTTTTCAGTGGGGGAACGACAGCTGCTCTGTCTGGCGAGAGCCCTCCTGCGAAACTCAAAAGTGAGTCCTGCCGGGATCTGACTTTATTCCGGCTGGTCTTGAATACTTGAGAGTCTCTTGAAGCTAAAAGATGGTTCAGTCTGCCTTTTCAGCTAGTTTGGCAGTTATGGTGAAGGGACATTAAAATGCTGTCTCCTGCCTTGGGCAGGGGGCTGACTAGAAGACCTCCAAAGTCCCTTCCAGTCCTATGATGCTATGACACTACTATTTAGCACTTGGCAATAGCACTTAGACTTATCTACTGCTTCACAGTGCTTTACAGACCTCTCTAAGCGGTTTACAGAGTCAGCCTGTTGCCCCCCAACAATCTGGGTCCTCATTTTACTGACCTCGGAAGGATGGAAGGCTGAGTCACTCTTGAGCCGGTCAGGATCGAACTCCTGGCAGTGGGCAGAGTCAGCCTGCAGTACTGCATTCTAACCACTGCACCACCACGGCTCTTATTTAAAGGCAAGTTACATTACATCCCTGGTGTTTATATAGATTATACACAAAACAAGGCTCTAAGCAGAAGCAGGGATGATTCTGGGGGTCGGCAATGGTTCAGATTGGGGATTTGACTCAACCAAATCTCCAACTCAGCTCAGATGAACCAATCTGGTGGTCAGTTCAGATCAGATTTGGATGAAAGCTGATGACCCAGTAGCCCTTTGTACCTATGCAAAAAGGCTTTCTTCATAAATCTAATCAGGTTTTGAAGTGTCACGACTCTTTGGAGGATATTGGGACTTCTGACAGACCCTTTTGGGCCTGACCGAACACAAGGGCGATTCTTCTTGTTGTCTTCCATCCTGAAGGCAGGACAAGAAGCAACGGATGGAAACTAATCAAGGAGAGAAGCAACCTAGAAATAAGGAGAAACTTCCTGACAGTTAGAACAATTAACCAGTGGAACAGCTGGCCTTCAGAAGTTGTGAATGCTCCAATGCTGGAAGTTTTTAAGAAGAGACTGGGCAACCATTTGTCTGAAATGGTATAAGGTTTCCTACCTGAGCAGGGGGTTGGACTAGATGACCTCCAAGGTCCCTTCCAATTCTGTTATTCTGTTATGGTCAGTTATGAAAGTGGAGGGAGCTTTCAAGCACCTGGCTCTGTAAAAGCTCTCTTCAGTAATTTTATCGGGCCCTCATCTTAACTTTACTCTGATTTTTTTTTTCCTAAGGGGCCTTACTCTGCGTTTTATTTAAGCAATTGTTTGCGTATTTAAGAGACTCGTTGGAATATTTAAACACTCGCTTCGGTGATTGGTTTCACCTCGCTCAAAGGATGGACTGTTTAAATTACACTGCAGTTCCAACACTATCGTAATAATGTTTTTATTTTATTTTGTTCATCTGCTCAGGTAGAACAGCCCTGCCGCTATTCCAACCAATTCTGGTGCATTCAAAAGGCCTGGTTCTGTTCCCTTTCCGGCCCCTGCTGTCCCTGGGGCTGCCATTCTTTCTGCAAAAGGAAGATGGTGCTGTTGTTTAAAGGGCCAGCAGGCTCTCTCCGCGCGTGCAGAATGTCAACTCTACCTGATCTTGTTAATACGGAATCCAAATATTTGTTTGGTTAAATAGGCTCTAAGGAACAACAGGTTTACTCTGTATCTCTGCTTGGCATGCTGCTTTTCGTTCCAAAAATATTTGTTCTGACATTTTGCTGTTCGGTACCTCACCGAAAAGCCCTTACGGCTTCTCTCAAATCTATAGAACATCATCCAGTGTAAATATGCAAATATATATATTGCTGAAATCTTTATGAATGCTCTTAGAACTGCCTGCCCGGAGGAACGTCCGCACATAATATTTTAATCCCCGGAAGGCGCAGAGGGTTCATGAGCACCTTCCAAGGGAGAGAGATCTCTACAGACACAAGGGATTGTTCCATTTCTGTCTCTCCACTTGGGTGCGTACACATGATCATAGGCAGAGATCCCGGGCCAAGTTACTCCAGGAAACATGAGACTGTTTGCAGCTTCTTCTGTCTTTGCTAAGCAAAGCCAGGAATGTTTTGATTATGACATTTGCAGCCTTGATTCACCAGAGGAGAGGTCCCCAACCTTTTGGGCACCAGGGATCGGTTCTACGGAGAGAGGTTTTCCTCTGGACCAGAGGGTGCGTGGTTTTGTGTGCTGCCTGCATCCCATGGATGCTGGCATGCCGTGGCCCGGTACTAGTCCATGGACCGGGGGTTGGGGACCCCTCCACTAGAGCCAGTATGTTGCAGTGGTGAATGCACCAATCTAGAAACCAGGAGACTCTGAGTTCTAGTCCTGCCTTGGGCACAAAACCAGCTGGCTGACCTTGGGCCAGTCACTTTCTCTCAACCCTAGGAAGGAGGCAATGTCAAGCCGCTTTTGAAAAACCTTACCAAGAAAACTACTCCAGGCAATCTCCAGATGAAGAGATTGGACCACCATTTATCCAAAACGGTATAGGATTTCCTGTCTGAGCAGGGGGTTGGACTAGAAGACCTCCAAGGTCCCCTTCCAACACCGTTATTCTGTTATTAAGTCAAAAACTTACTTGAAAACCAACACCAACAACGAAGCCTCAATTCACACAACACAATATTTAGGGGTATTTGAATAAACCGCGGTTCTCTTTGTTTGGGCAACATGTGTCATCTGCACATGTTACTATGGCTAGATTCACACAGCACCTTAATTCCAAACTAAGCCGACCGCAGTTCGTCAATGCATTACCATCATTGTAAAACCCAAAGGTGCTTTTTCAAAAGGTAACTGGACTTTGTTTTCCCTTGAGGACATGTCATTTCTCATCCAAGAAGCTTCTTCAGTTCTGACTGAATGGCGGAGGATGGAAGGATTTATATTCTTTGTAGTCATCTGGTCGTTAGTACTCATTCTGAGAGTTGTTGAGGCCCCTTAGAGGTTTATCTGTGTCCTCAGAGTCACCTGAATCGTGCAAATGGGTGTGGAATTATTCACTGTAACACTATTCAGGTGTTATAAATCTCCAAGGGGCTTCAACAACTCTCAGTAAGAGTGCTAACGAGCAGATGACTGCAAGGAATATAAATCCTTCCATCCTCCACCATTCAATCAGAACTGAAGAAGCTTCTTGGATGAGAAGCGAAGCGTCTCCAAGGAAAAACAAAGTCCTGTTGCCTTTTGGAAAAGCGCCGTTGGGACAATCATGACCTGGATGACTGAGAATCTCCAGAAACAGTCATTGTAAGACCATCTTTGCGCATCAGCCCTCCAGTTGGCGAGTTGCCTTGGCTACTTTTGTGCACCAACATTCGTTTACTTTTCCTTACTTGCCCTTGTAGAAAAAGAAGACCGCCGCCCAACCTGTTTGAATTCTCCCCGCAGATTATTCTCCTTGACGAAGCCACCGCTTCTATTGATTCCGAGACAGATATGCAGATTCAGAGGGCCAACCAAGAAGCATTTGTAAACTGCACAGTCTTGACAATAGCGCACCGCCTAAACACCATTAAAGAGTGCGACCGCATTTTGGTGCTGGATAAAGGCAAGGTATTGAACCGGGAAAGGGGGGGGGAAATCTACAGAAGACCCAGTTTATCAAGTAACTCAGGGGTAGTCAACCTTGGCTCTTTTATGACTCGTGGACTTCAACTCCCAGAATTCCTGAGCCAGCTTAGCTGGCTCAGGAATTCTGGGAGTTGAAGTCCACGAGTCATAAAAGAGCCAAGGTTGACTACCCCTGATTTAGTAACTGATGTATTAGACATTGGGATTATTTTCAGAAAAGTATTCTTTTGGGTCCTTTTTAACAATAAGGATTCGTTTCGCGGAAAAGGGGAAATGATTTATTTTTCTCTTAAGTAAACAATATAGGAGAAAGGGTGAAATGCACTTTATTCATAACCAACACCCCAGTAGGCACCCAAATAATATTGGGGGGGAAAATACAAAAATGAATGCAAACAATCTTAACATGAACTAAAGAGATAGGAAGCTAGCACTGATGAGGTTATCTAGTTGGGTAATGAAACGTCTGCAAGAGAACAACCAAGCTCAGAGAACACCAATGACCCCACATCCCTCCCCCCTCCTCCTCCTCCTCCTCCTCCTCCTCCTCCCTACAAACCCCACTGCCTTCTAGCACTGATAATGTTACGAAGTTGGGTAATGAAACGTCTGCAAGAAAA
>NW_015387214.1:390802-400125 GCF_001527695.2 Protobothrops mucrosquamatus
CACCCTTACAATAAAGGAGCATCCAGGGCAAACCCAATCCACAACGAAGGCTCAGAACAAGTCAACGGTTTTCTCTTATTGAGCCCTCCTGGATTCTTCCCCCTCTCGTCCCTCTTCCCCTTCCCCACGACAACTTTTAAATGCATGCAGGGAACTCACTGTACGCTTGCTTGCTTCATACTTGACATTTGCTAACGCACCTGACATTTCTTATATTTCATTCCTGATTATTTTCAGGTCGTTATTTTTGGCAAGCCGAAAGAGATTTTCAAACATCCCAATTTTCATTTGCCTGTGGCTTAGCCATGGCCAGGAAAACCCACATCAGAGGAAGGCAAGACCACCACCAGCAGCGCTTTCCAGGTGGACTTTGGACAGTTGAGGTGTTGCAGGGAGGAAGGCAGCCAATGGAGAAGTCATGCTTAACTTCACCCAGTCCTGTCCACAGGTATTATGACTTTTCACCGTTGATCCCCTTCTGCTCGGCGAGTTCCGAAGCTGGCATGAAGCAGGCAATTAAAACAGAGAACGTGCCGAGGAAAATGGAAAGAAGCGCCATGAGCTGTGTGTCCAACAGGTTGCTTCCATCTTGCGTTTGGCGTTTCAAAAATAAAAGTAGCCACCGTTTCATGTGCAAAGAAAAAGTGCTTCTCTGGTACATTGGTCTCCAGAGCAAGGGTGGGATGAAAACCTGAACACTGGACCATCTGCGATCCATTAGACTTGAATATATTCCAGTGTAACCAATTGCAAATGTAGTTGGCTTCAACTAAAGTTTCATTGACCTTAGCAGAGTTTAATCACAGTTCATCATTCTAACCATTGTCTGTCCACTGCAGGATGAAGGCTTCCTCCACATGTTTCCAACCGATACGGTCTTGAGCTTTCTTTCGCCAACTGGGCCCGCCATACTTGTTGATGTCATCGATCCATCTTGTTCTAGGTCTCTCTTTCGATCAAGAGGGACCCATTCTATGACTGCCTCGGTCCTTCTGCCCTCAGTTCCTCTTGCTTTGTGACCGTCCCATTTCCATTTCCATTCTTTTACTCTCTTGATGGCATTGTATACTTTTGTTTGTTCTCCAATCCGCGTGCAGGTCTTCCTATCTTGTCTTGTGATGCCGATCATGGGTCTTTCCATGGCTCCTTGCACAAGTAATGACAATTATCACCTTCAAACCCAAGCCAAAAATGCAGAATTTTTCTTTTAAGGAAGCATCCGTATATCCTTGGTAGCAATCTTGTACTGTTTTAGATCGTCTGATTCACCGACTTCAGTGAGGATTAGATTTAAGCAGCTTGGCCGAATTGCAGGAAGCAGTTTTTATCCCTAGCTTTTGGTGCATCCAGTAATAAAAGGAGACGGGCACGATCCAGGTGGAGATTTTAAATCTCCCAGGCCTTATAACCAAAACTAATCCCAACGTATAGTATGTGTAAAAGCCTCATTGCAATCCATGAATTGTAGAACAGTTTTCCAAGGGCTGAATTGGGCCCGATAACATACAAACCTCTTACAGGTTTTCCTCGAATTACGGCCACAATCGAGTCGCAAATCTTTTGTTGCTAAGTGAGACGTTTCTTAAGTGAGTTTTGCCCCATTTTACGACCCTTCTTGCCACAATTGTTAAGTGAATCACTGCAGTTGATAAGTTAGTAACTCGGTTGTTAAGTGAATTTGGCTTCCCCCGTTGACTCTGCTCGTCAGAACGTCGCAAAAGGGGATCACATGATGCCGGGACATTGCGATCGTCATAACTGTGAGTCAGTTGCCAATTGTCTGAATTTTGATCACGTGACCCCGGGGATGCGGCAACGGTCGTAAGTGTGCAAAACGGTCATAAGTCCCTTTTTGCAGTGTTTGTTGTAACTTGGAACAGCCACTAAATGAACTGTTCTAAATCGAAGATTCCCTGTATTCTCTATGAGATTAGATTAGATTAGATTATTATAAGCAGCTGCGTTGCTAATAAACACAAGATCTGCATTGTAAATAGGGTAAGGGAACAGTCGTAAGCGTGATCTCGATGGTCAGTTTTTAAAGGGAACTCTTTTACCTGGCAAAGCCATCCGTGGTCACGCTGATTTATCTTTCCGCTATTTGTACGGAATAACAAACAGTCCTATTGGGAAGGATAAATATAGCCATTTAATTAATATTTGCTTGTTCCCATGGTTTTACTGCCCCAGATTGCTAACTCATTGCCATTTTATTGTGTACAAATAATATTCCTACATTCATATCTGGCTTTAAATGTCAGTATATTACTACTACTACTACTACTACCATTACTATTCGGCAACTCTTTTTGTTTCTTTTTAGCATGAACAGCGTACCAGAGGCTGCCTTTGAATCGCTAACAATAGTGCCGTACTGAGAGTCTAAAATGTTCCTAATGGATGCTGGAGTGGGAACATCATGGCCTAATGGTAGCTACAATTACATGGGCTGTCTTCAGATGTTGCAGTATCAGGTGCAGAATAGAACAAACCAGCACCTCCTCCTGTTAAATGGATAGCAACTGGCATGACTCATCGGCCGTGCTGGAATTATCCAAACAGAGCATTATATGTTTCCTGCAGGAGAACTGATCTAGCAGAATGTTCCCTACTGAAAGAAACTGTATATTGTGGAAGAATGCTAGCTCAGTAGCTAAAGCAAGGGTCCCCAACCACCGGGCCACAGCCTGTTCAGAACTGGTCCATGCAAGGGGTGGGTGAGTATGCACCCACGCAGCTCCACTTGTGCGAGCAGTGGGCACTCACACTCCACACAAAGCTCCACTTGCATGAGCGATGGGCACTCCTGATCACACACAAAGCTCCACTTGTATGAGCAGTGGGCACTCACACACACAAAGTTCCACTTGCATGAACAGTTGGCACTCCTGATCATGCACAAAGGTCCACTTGCATGAGCAGTGAACACTCACACTCACACACAAAGCTCCACTTGCATGAGCGGTGGGCACTCACACTCACGCACAAAGCTCCACTTGCATGAGCGGCAGGCACTCCTACCCACACCTGAAGCTCCATTTGTGTTAGCTTGCCCAAATAGAACTGTATGCACACCCACTTGCACAAATGGAACTGTGCACACTCATCTGCACACCTACCACTCACACGGAACAACCCTGTCTTCCCCCTGCCCCGGCCAGGCCACCAAGCTGGAAAGGTTGGGGTCCACTGAGCTAAAGCATTGGTCATTTGGATTCGCCAAATTGTTGCAGTATGGACTGTTCAGGACCATGCCCCTTTTCAAGACACTCCATTCCTTACATTGCTAATGGTCTTTATGATCTATTTCCCATCTTTCAATTATCAACCACTATTTCATGGTCACTGACTGTGCTCAGAAAAGCACGGCCTTCCTTGTCTCCACTGCATACATTTCCAAAGTCATGGATGCTTAAGATTTCCAAATGCGGAGATTAAATGCTATAGCAATTATGACTTCTAGAAGTAATTGCAATCTCTACCTAAAAGAAGATTATCAAGTCGCTACTCAAGTGAAATCAATCTAGATTCAAATAAACACAACACAGCTGCTTGATTTCATATTCTGGTATGCAAGCATGCCTAATATGAGTTTTTAGAAGCCAATCGTGGAAAAATATGATCATTCTCATATCCTAATGATGAGCATCTCAGTTGTACAGGGCCATATTATGTTAGATAGTCCTTTTTCTTAACCCAGTGAGGCTCTTATGTTCTCACAGAGATCGCCTGACACTATCAAATCTTTCTTGCAAAGCCCCTGAGAACTAATCTTCTTCTAACATGGCTATCCCAAAGATGAAGATGTTGCAGCTGGGAAATTGTTTTGGGAAAAGATAGGACGGATATTGGCCTGTTTCAGGCTTTCAAACTCACACAGACAGCAGCGAGCTGAGAATAGCAATTTACTCAAGGCTGAGTAGATAACGGCAGATAAGGGAAGGAATGTAAATCAGCAAAATCTCTTGGGAAAAAAATCTTGCCTGGGTGGTTTTGCTTTCAACAGGCGCACACAGAAGAATAGTCAAAATCCAGTCCAAAGTTCAAAAAGCCAAGTCAAGTTTGTCAAGCACTCCAAGGTCAGAATTTCACAAACATTTCAATGTTGCAAGGTAGGTAAACCATTTTCCTCCAATCCTTTTGGAATACAATTTTCGCACACCTTTACCTTCGGACATTTTGTCTGAGAACTTTAGAAATGGTCATCTAAATCTCTCTGGAAGGTAGTAAATTGAAGAAAGGTCTCCTATTT
Source organism: Protobothrops mucrosquamatus (assembly GCF_001527695.2). Lineage (NCBI taxonomy): Eukaryota > Metazoa > Chordata > Lepidosauria > Squamata > Viperidae > Protobothrops > Protobothrops mucrosquamatus. Next base: position 395,055 of record NW_015387214.1, read on the forward strand.
TTTTTTTAAATGACCCTGTAATCTCTTGCTTCAAGGTGGGATCAGGGCGACTGAGTGGAGCTGAGCATTTACTGGCTGGATGCCCTTCCTGATACCTACACAGATTTCACAGTAGATACTTTCTTTTTGCACCCTGATAGAGAAATATCTGTTGCTGCCTAGGATTGAACTCTCAACCTTCCGAATAGGAGGCAAACGCCTTAACCTCTAGGCCACCACACCAGTCAAAGAAAGGTCTCTTAGTATATCGCAGTAATTAGAAATTTTAAGGAAAAATGCAACTGAAGTCCATCCTTTATCAGTTGTGACCTTGTTGGAGTCACAATCTGGATCAGACTTATCTACATTGATAGAAAACTTTCCAGTCTTTCTGGTATGACTTCCCCCCCCCCACTCCCCAGTGTAAATCATACATTTGACTCTTGCTGTGGATTGTGACCACAAGTGGGTTAAATTAAACAAGCAAATAAACCCTGTCCTTCCCCCGTTGGCTTTTCTTCTTTTCTCCAACAGCACATCTGCAACCATTTACTCTTTAGGTTAATCAGTCTATTGATTAATCCATTGCAGCTCTAATGGGTAATAAATCAGCTTAAACAAACACAACCCTTTTCCTTTTAACCTCCCTTTGAAAGCATAAAATCCCATTAGGGGACTGCCCCAAGCATAAGTGACGACGCCTTCAGAACCTTTGTGACTTATTTGGGGCATAAAGACACCTCTCTGGTGTTGCAACAGGCATATGTTCAGGCTCATTTTTCAATGACTGAGCAACTGAAGCAACAGCCGTCCTGAACAGGGAACTCACGCCAAGCGTGACAGCCAGCTACCCAACCATGGAAGAGTTCAACCAACCGGCGAGCAAGGCAAGGGGGCCAAGGGAGACTCCTGGAGAACCCAAATGAGCAGGTTAGCTGTTGGATGCCCAGCTGACATTGACACAAGAGGACAATGTTTTCAAGGGCTGTTGCTGATGGCGGTGATAAATGACAGCGATTTCTGGAGCTGAAAAAAAAGTCAAGTGAAGATAAAGGATAATAAATGGAGAAGCAACATACATGACACCAGGACTAGGGAAGTAAGTGCAAAGAGGGATGATTGATTGATTTGGGGGGGGGGGGAGATGAAAGCCATCTGGGCACAACAATATTTCTCTACAGTCGATGTTGGCCACTGTCAGTCTGTACCTGAACAAGAAACTAGGACATTTTAGCAGGATGGATGTCTGTAGAGAGCTGAAGAAGCTTCTTGGATGAAAAGCAAAACGTCATCAAAGAAAAACAAAGGAAGTCCAGTTGCCTCATGAAGAAGCACCTTTGGGAGGTACAAGGTCTCCTGCTTGAGCAGGGGGCTGGACTAGAAGACCTCCAAGGTCCCTTCTAGCTATATTATGATTGATTGTTGATTGATTGATTGATTGATTGATTGATTGATTGATTGATTGATTGATTGAAATGGTCTAGGGCAGGGGTAGTCAACCTTGGCTCTTTTATGGCTCGTGGACTTCAACTCCCAGAATTCCTGAGCCAGCAGGAATTCTGGGAGTTGAAGTCCACGAGTCATAAAAGAGCCAAGGTTGACTACCCCTGGTCTAGGATCTCCTGCTTGAGCAGGGGGCTGGACTAGAAGACCTCTAAGGTCCCTTCTAGCTATATTCTGATTGATTGTTGATTGATTGATTGATTGAAGTTGTCTAGGGTCTCCTGCTTGAGCAGGGGGCTGGACTAGAAAACCTCCAAGGTCCCTTCCAGCTCTGTTCTGATTGATTGAAAGCCAATGGGAGAAGTGGGTTCATTAATGATTCTGTGAATCACTTAACTACGGGATTCGCTTAACAACCAGGGCAGATAGGTGGTAAAATTGGGCACGATGCACTTAACAAACACCCTGCTCAACAATGGAAAAGCTGGTCCCCACTGGGGCTGTAAGTCGAGACCCACCTGTAAGTTGTGGAAAGGGGAGAGAGTTTTGGAAAGAAACGGTGTCAGTAAAAAGTTATAGGACAATTACATTTTGTGTCAGAGCTCTTATCGGCGGTTGGTGCTGTTTCTTGGGGAAATCGGCTGCAGCTTTTTATCTTTCCCTGCTGTCTTCTCCAAATACAACCCGTATTTCACCGTGACTTCTTGCCTTTTGATTCTCAGTGCAAATATACACCAGCTTCTTTTATTTATATATATATATATATATATATATATATATATATATATATATATATATATATATATATATATATATATATATATCTGTTTTTCAAAATTTGGATTGCTAACAAAGAATTAAGGGAGTACTGGGATAGCTATTTCTAATCTTATTAGGTTTTCATCAGCCAGACATACCCTTGCTGAGATTCGAACCTGGGCTGTCTGCATGTTAAGCAGAAGTGTTGCCCCTAGGCCACAGGCTCTTTCTCACTTTGTTAGCTACAAGAGACAGGGGAAGAGGGTGAATGCTTTTTGAACACCCTGTCGGCCCAAATATGGGGGAGAGAAGTCTTTTGCCTGTATCAGCTCAATCCAGAGCCATCCACAGGCAGCAGTCGCTTAACTGCGACATCATATGTGTTTTTCAAAATTTGGATTGCTAACAAAGAATTAAGGGAGTACTGGGATAGCTATTTCTAACCTTATTAGGTTTTCATCAGCNTTGTCCAAACCAGTCCCTTAGATTTTGAAGCCACGATGTTCTTCTTCTGCCTGGACCTCGTTTGCCTTCAATCTTTCCCTGGAGGATTAAATGGAGTATGCCGTATTTTTCTGGGTGTCGCATCACATGTCCGAAATATTCTAATTTTCGTTTTTTAATTGTTTTGATGATTTCCCTTGGCTTTCCCAGGCGGCTTATCGCCTCCTCATTTCTGATCTTGTCAACCCAGCTTATACGTAACAGCTCCCTGTAAATCCACATTTCAAATGCTTCTAGTCTCTTCAGGTGGCCTTCTGTCAGAGACCAACTCTCTACTCCATAGAGCAGGATAGGAAAAACATAGCATCTGACAAGCCTGATGTTCAGTCTTAGGCTTATGTCGTGACTGCAGAAGACCTTTTTCATTCTGAAGAATGCTGTTCGGGCTTTCTCTATCCTTGTCTTTACTTCAGTGGTCATGTCCCAGCTTTCATGTAAATTAGAACTGAGGTGTGTGATCCTTTCAACTTTTTCTAGTGGTATTCCTTCTGAATTTATTGGTGGTAAATTAACGGGTTGTTTGCTGACGACCATGATCTTACGGTGCGCCTTCTGAGCTGCAAGATCTAGGACGGATTAATAACAATATGCCATTTTGATTTCTGACCAGGTTTGGTGCAGATAGCACAATAATCTTGATCCACACTTATTCCTGTAAACATTGCCATTTGTAAAGGCACAACTGATGCTCTCCCTCCTCGTAGCAGTTTCCAACTTCTATGGAAGCGATTCCATCGATTGAAAAATTGCAGAGAGATGCGCTGATCCATAAAATTCTGGAAGCAATTATTCTTTTGTTCCTCAGCTTCTGTTGCTTTTGTTGGCAAAAAAAAATAATTCAAAAAAATATGATGTGATTCTACACACTCATTCCTCTTCCCATTGTCTCTTTTTGACCAAATTGTCTTCAGGGTGAATCAGAACCTTTCATTAGCTCGCCTCCCTGGAGGAGACCAAATGCCACCCAAATGATAGATCTCGGTGTTTAACTCATTCCAATTAAATGTGGGCGGATCTGCCTGTCAATTAAGCCCGGATCAAAAGTTGCGGTCCTGCTACTCAACATGTAAATTTTCCATCAGATGGAATTCTAAATAACAGGTTACCTACCCCCTTGGCTCAGAACAGAAAGATAATATATAAATCCAGCAGAATCAAAGGGTCAAGGCTGCAGATCACTTAGAGAGAGAGAAAAAACACGAACTGAAAAGTGACAAAGAAATGAGCAGGATTCAAATGAGTTTTCTTCTGCGGATTAAGTCAGGGGTGGAACCTCAGAGGTCACCAGTAATAAATGATTCCTCGGTGGAATCCAAAATGCTCTATGGAGTGATTGCGAAATCTAGATATTCAGAGGCATAAAGCTTTTAAAAATGCAGAAAGATGCTGGGCAATTAAAGCAAGGGATAAGTCTACCTTCCAAGGTTGTTAGGAGAAAGAAAATGGGGCAAAAAAGACAACAACACCCCCAGTACAGGTAATCCTCGACATATGACCACAATTGAGCCCAAACTTTCTGTTGTTAAGTGAGACTCTTGTTAAGTGAGTTTTGCCCCATTTTACGACTTTTCTTGCCACCGTTGTTAAATGAATCCCTGCAGTTGATAAGTGAGTAACCCAGTTGTTAAGTGAATCTGGCTTCCCTATGGACTTTGCTTGTCAGAAGGTCGCAAAAAGTGATCACATGACCCCGTGGACGCTGCAACCGTCATAAGTATGAGTCATTTTCCAATTTTGATCACATGATCCTGGGGATGCTGCAACGGTCGTAAGAGTGAAAAATAGTCATAAGTCACTTTTTTCAGTTCCATTATAACTTTGAACGGTCACTAAATGAACTGAGGGTGGGGGGTCTCAGAATGTATTGAGTTGCTGGATAAAAATAAAAATGCCTTTGATTTTTATACCCTATCCACAACATTTGAGCACCAATGTATTAATTTATCAAAGGAAGATTGTGGCCTACTTACTGTAACTCTGATTCTCTTGCTGACCTTACTTTCTTATTCGTTACCCCAGATGAATAAACGAGGATAGAGGAATGAAAATACGGTTTAGGGTTTACTATGAAATGTGGGTTGTTGCAAATGCCGTCGTACAAATCAGCTGGCGCAATGCTTGGCAAGGGATGGCGGCCATGATATTGTTTATCCTGTTTTCTTTTCTATATACTGAAATTGTGCTGAATTGGAAGAGAGGTCCCAGGCATGTCCACCAGTGATTAGCCCTTTCCCAAAGCCCTTGAATTATTTGCGGAAAGAGAAAGGTAAAGTCATCAGCCTCCTCTTCCTCCTCTCCTCCTCCCCCTCCCCTCCTCCTCCTTCCCTCCTTCTCCTTCTCCTCCTCCCCCTCCCCTCCTCCTCCTTTTCCTCCCCTCCTTCTCCTC
>NW_015387214.1:402546-412683 GCF_001527695.2 Protobothrops mucrosquamatus
ACCACCATCAACACTATCAATACCAAAAAAATCCCTGTTTAAAATGCAGAAAACCTCATTCAACTCAAGAGCAAACTACCTGATCTTTGACCAAGAACCGACATAGCTGGTTATAGTTAAAGGATCCTGAAACTGGACAAGACATACCCTGTGAAGAATCATCAATCACCCGGTAGCTTGTAGTCCCAAGAAGTCTCTCTGACCACATCACCAAAGCTTGGTGACCCGCTCCAAACTGAAGGTGGAAAACATAACCTGCGCCCAAGAAAGCAAAAAGAACACAATTAGTTACACAGAAAACACCAGTCCATCTTTCTCTGAAGCTCAGCTCTTGTTCTGCAATCAATTCTCGATTTCATCCTAAGGACGATTAGTTCAAAGGTTCGAAGGATTACTCACCTGATTTACAAAAGGAACAAACTATATGCAAGTAAGATGTTTTTCATCTGCTCCCGGAGAAAACATCTGTGCAAATAGCCATGGCTCTTTAGGTTATTCTGATCAGGGGGTTTATTTCACACAGGGTCAGAAGCCGCTAGGATATTGCAATGGCACGTGGGGATGTCCTTGAGAGATGAGGGGAAGAGAGGCTGTCTGGGGAACGATCAGATTAAAGGAAGGGGGAGCCTTCAACTGCACAACGGGAAAAGAAAGAAACTTAGAAAAGGTCAACCCGAACTTTCCAGGCTGTAAAAAGAGGAGGGGGAAAGATTTGTACTTTTAGACTTGCAAGATTCTATTAATGTTGTCTGTCCTTCTAAGTACAGAGAGGCCCAAAATGTCCAGAGGCAAGAAGAGAAAAAAAATCAATGCTTATTTCATGATGGGAATAAAAACAGATTTTCAGTTTTGAGCTCCTTTAAATCTGTTGAGTGGGTGGTTTCTCTCTCTCTCTCTCTCTCTCTCTCTCTCTCTCTCTCTCTCTCTCTCTGTGTGTGTGTGTGTCTGTGTCTGTCTGTCTGTCTGTCTGTCTGTCTGTCTCTCTCTCTCTCTCTCTCTCTTTGGTATAGTCCCTTGTTTAACCATTTGTCCTGATCTGAAAATCTTTGGTGATTCTGCTTCTCCTGCAGCAAAAAAGACAGACTTTGGGTAGAAAAAAAAAGGTTGGTTTAACAACTTTGAAACGGGGTGCTGAATGCTACAAAATGTATAGGATCACATCCCATTTGTAAGCAGGGTTGGATTGGAAGGAAAAGATGTTTTGAACATTTCATTTGTTTTAGTTGCACTACTCTCTGTTCTCCAAATGCAGGTGAGCCGTGGTGGCGCAGCGGTCAGAATGCAGCACTGCAGGCTAACTCTGCCCCCTGCCAGCGGTTCGATCCTGACCGGCTCAAGGTTGATTCAGCCTTCCATCCTTCCCAGGTCGGTTAAAATGAGGGCCTAGATTGTTGGGGGCAATATGTAAGCTGCTTAGAGAGGGCTGCAAAAGCGCTATGAAGCGGTATATAAGTCTAAGTGCTATTGCTAATTGTTCCAGCAGCGTTCAGCAAGGTTCCAAGGCTGCCAAAAATAAAAAATAAAATCCACCTGTGTCCCAAGACAAAGAAAAGGGAAGAGGATGTCATGTAGAGACATCAAGGCTGAGTTTTTCCTGGCTTCCTTCTCTCTGTGTTTTGGCGTTTGGGGGGAGAATCTGCTGTTATAAATGCACCGAGCTGAGCCTTTTCCGGTGGATTGAAGAAAAGAAGTTGCAGGCGAGATTGGATCAATGTAGCTTTACGATAAAGCAGAATTATCTCATCTAGCTGTGTTTTCTGTCCAGTTTCCCCTGCAAGGCCAGCATCAATCTCGCAAGCCTGAAAGTACAATTTCCCACCCTCCATCTCTTTACAATCTGAGAGGTCTCTTTTGCCCAGCCCATTATATTGTTGAGGGCTACGTGGTCCCTTCTCTGACCATTCCCTTAGCAACTGTCTTGTCGCCCCCTTTTCCCCCCCAAGGTCTTTTCCAAGTACCACGACACAAGCAGACTCACAATGAGTTGCTCAGTGAACAAGAAATGAATTTGTAAGGGACTAGGGAATTCTGCTAAGGGAGGAAGAAATATTCTGATGACAACTTCAATGCTGGCCCTTTTTGAAGTTAATTCTTATCTACAGAGTTGTTACATGGCTAGAGGGAAGGAAAGCAAGGATGACAGCCGCTCTGCCTGCACTGATCTTCATTTCAGAAATGAGTCTGACAGCCATAAAGTCTACACACAACCTGGGGAAGTCGAAGGAATAGGCAGCAGGGAGGAAAAAAATCAGAGAGGCGTTAAACCAACAAGCCAGTTACAGGAAACTTTTTTTTTTTTGCAATAAGAAAGACCCCCAAGACAGTTTAAAGTGATCCTTCCCGTGTGGCTGCTGGCAGACAAATGTCTTGCTTCCTGTGTTTTAATCACATCACTGAAAGGTTTTTGCTCCTGTTCAGAGAAAAATCTACACAATTATATTGCTTAGAAATCATGGTTGTAGAAAAGTAGGTAACAGAGGAAAAAATGTGTATCTTTTTAATTTTTAGATGCATCCTAGCAATAGCAATAGCACTTAGATTTATATATTACTTCATAGTGCTTTCACCGCTCTCTTTAAGAGGTTTACAAAGTCAGCATGTTGTCCCCCCCCAACAATCTGGGTCCTCATTTTACCGACCTCGGAAGGATGGAAGGCTGAGTCAACCTTGAGCCGGTCAGGATCAAACTCCTGGCAGTGGGCAAAGTTAGCCTGCAATACTGCATTCTCACTGCACCACTAAATGCTCTTTAGCAATAGTACTTAGACTTATATACCGCCTCACAGTACTTTACAGCCCTCTCTAAGCGGTTTATAGAGTCGGCGTATTGCCCCCAACAATCTGGGTTCTAACTGTCAGGAAGTTTCTCCTTAGTTCTAGGTTGCTTCTCTCCTTGATCAGTTTCCATCCATTGCTTCTTGTCCTGCCTTCAGGCACTTTGGAGAATAGCTTGACTCCCTCTTCTTTATGGCAGCCCCTGAGATATTGGAACACTGCTATCATGTCCCTCCTCATCCTTCTCTTCGTTAATTCCCAATTCCAGCAACCATTCCTCATATGTTTTAGCCTCCAGTCCCCTAATCATCTTTGTTGCTCTTCTCTGTACTCTTTCTAGAGTCTCAGCATCTTTTTTACATCGTGGTGACCAAAACTGGATGCAGTATTCCAAGTGTGGCCTTACCAAGGCCTTGTAAAGTGGTATTAATACTTCATGTGATCTTGATTCTATCCCTCTGTTAATGCAGCCTAGCATTGTGTTGGCTTTTTTGGCAGCTGCAGCACACTGCTGGCTCCTATTTAAGTGATTGTCCACTAGGACTCCGAGATCCCTCTCACAGTTACTACTATTGAGCAAGGTACCCCCTATACTATACCTGTGCATTTGGTTTTTCTTGCCTAAATGTAGAACCTTACTTTTTTCACCATTGCATTTCATAACTAAGGCATTCTTTCTGGGTCCACGATCATCCCAACAAACTGAATGTCTATGAAGTAAGAGGAGGAAATCGTTAATCCCAAACTGTAGAGTGCTGACTAAGTTGTGGACAGCCAGTACCATTCAGGTAGAACACAAAGTCTGAGACCGAACTGCAGGGATTGTGATTAACTCCTGGGAAGCTGATGAATCAGAGATTGGGTGGGCTGTATTCAAAATTTGGTATTTTAAGAAAAGGTCCCTGTGGTCTCTGTATCCTTACAAAAATCTATTAATGGAAGTCTCCTGGGGAGATTTGCTACAGTTGTTTCCTCCCTAGATTTATGATTATGGGAGGCAAGGAGAAACTTTATTGCTGGATAAGTAGGTGTTGCAGTCAATTCATTGAAGCCAACTCAGTTTCTCCCTACTGACTACTAGGTGTCTTTATATCGGAAGTTGATGAATGGCAGAGATAAAAGATTGATGAACATCCAAATGCGTTTTCATTTGTGCCGCTCCTAATGTTCTTAGTGCACATTTTCCATAAAATGTGTGTGCTTAATCACTGGAGGTTTTCAAGAAGAGACTGGACAGCCATTTGTCTGGAACGGGATAGAGTCTCCTGCTTGAATGGGTGGTTGGACTAGATGACCTCCAAGACCCCTCACAACCCTATTATTCTATATTCTAAGTTCCCTTGAATTTAACTTGACTCCTGTTGACCAGATGTCCTTGTGCTGCTTTTGTCTAAAAGACTGTTTCTAAAACAACCACTTGGAAGTGATGTGATCACTTTCTTGTGGAACTCTTCAAATTCCCACTCCAACCAACCATGTTGTGGTTTTCTGATGGTCCCATGTCCAAGTCCTAGGTCTAAGTAACAAGTCCGATTTAATTAGTTGTGGGGAGATTGCTGAATATTGTATAAACCATTAATCTCTAAACCAAGTGATCCTAAGCTCCTGTTTCCCATTCCAATTCTAAATAAAACTCTCTTTCCCCATTTGTTCTTGCTTGGGATAAGGCACTATTCATTTTTGGGATGAATGTTATTGCTTAGATCTTTCAATTGGCCTAGAATGGCAAGGAGAAAAAAATAAAACGAGCCATCGAAGTAAAAAAGAATGTTTCGGTTGAATAGAGTGAGTTTGCTTTTTCTATTGATTTATTTCTATAATCATTAATTAGATCTGTCTGAGCAATGTACTACATTATGGGATTATTGTCAAATTTGTAGCTAAATTACAGTCTTAACTCAAAGCAGTAATTTAATTTAGTTCTTACTCGGGTGCCGCTGATGGCCGTTGCAGAATTCCACAATCAGATATTCAGTGGAAATAAATAGAAATGCGTCTTTCTTCAGAGAGGAGAAAAACCCAGACTGCGTAAAATAAAGCCGTTTTTTCTTTTGTTATATCAAATTAATGGCCCTTCTTGAATTATTTTTTTTAAAGCCCTTCCAGTCTGAAGCTGAATCGCTCTGAACGTACAAGGAGAAATACTTCTGCCACACGCGACTTTAAGAACAGCCATTCCAATTTCTATTTTAGGAAGCGAGCAAGCGTTGAATTTGGAAACACATGTTCAAGTTACGCTCCAAGCTCTCGGCCGGTGTGTAAGTGGTTAGATTTATAAATGTTATTCACCGCCTCAGATAAATTCAGTCCAAGTTTGTAAGGAGCCGTACAACAAAAAACGCTGAATTTGAGCTCTGCAAACTCCTGTTCAAAGCATTCTGATTTGCACCTTTAAACTGATAAATGAACTAGAAGGGAAAACATTAGGACCACCAGCTTTGGTCTACAAAATTCTCAATGACGACAAAGTGAGGTGTCACAGGTTTTATTCCGTATACTCAACTTGGTGGGCTCTTGAACCCAAGATAGCCAACACAACCACAGAGGTCCCTAGGTAACACATACACAAGCACAGTGGTGGGATTCAGCTGGTTCGCAGCACTTTGGCAGAACCGGTAGCTAATTTTTTGTTGCCCAGGCCCAGAATGGACTTCCAGAAGCGGCATCCACACAGAGAACTGGTTGTTGACATATTCTAATCCCACCACTGGTCGTAAGTCTACCTGTAGCTCTCCAGCTTTTCATATTTCTTCTTCCTGATGTTGCTGTCCTTTGGCACAGCTACGTCTATCACCACTGCGGTTTATCTGCTTCTTGGCTACTACCACAAGGTCTGGTTGATTGGAGAGTACCTGCCTATCTGTTTAGATCTGGAAGCAGTGGTGGGATTCGGCCAGTTCACACCACTTTGGCAGAACCGGTAGCTAATTTTTTGTTGCCCAGGCCCAGAATGGACTTCTGGAAGCAGCATCTCCACAGAGAACCGGTTGCTCACATATTTGAATCCCACCACTGCACAAGCACTCAAAGGCTAGTAATTGCTCATACTCCGCTCTTTCCCACTTCTACCCCACCTCCTCGTACTGCTCCTCCAACTACAGCTAGTCCTTGACTTACGACCACAATTGAGCCCAATGTTTCTGTTGCTAAGCAAGACAGTTGTTAAGTGACTCTTCCCCCATTTGATGATCTTTCTTGCCAGACTCGTTAACTGAATCCCTGCAGATGTTAAGTTAGTCAGATGGTTGCTAAGCGAATCTGGCTTGCCCCGTGGCTTGTCAGAAGGTCACAAAAGGATCGCGTGACCCCGGGACACTGCGACTGTCATAAATATGAGTCAGTTGCCAAGTGGTTGAATTCAGACCACGTGACCATGGGGATGCTGCAATGGTCGTAAGTGTGGAAGATGGCCATAGGTCATTTTTTTCAGTGTCATCTGTGGGAAGTCAGTCCCCTCCCGAGAATAAGAAATACTTTTGGGAATATTAAAAGGCAGAATATTATATTTCCCCAAAGGATCTTAAAGGCAGAACCCCCCCATCCCCCCAGTGTCTCTGCTCCAAACAGAAACCAGGTCTGCAGAAATGCAGATGTGATAATCTTGTCAGAAAGACTGGAGTCAGGAAGCTGGGATTAGAAAGAAACATCCCTAGAATCAATAATCCCCCACACCAAAAAAAATCCAACAGTCATCAGCCACAGCCCCAGGGAAGCAGGATAAGACCTTTGGGGCATAATAGGATTAACCCATCATCAGAATACCAGAAAGGCACACTCAGACTCAGGTCAAAGTTCATGCCACAGGAACAACTCCAAACAAAAGCCCAAGAAGGTATAAAAACTCACCACTCCTTACTATATGTGTTCAGCTTTCCCAGAGCCATCTTTCTATCTGGCTCTCCTCAATAAACTACAACCTTCTTTCTAAAGTAGTCTCCATTTTGTTTATTCCCAGCTTGGACTGGACCCTGATGAAGATTTTTCTTTCAACAGTCGTAACTTTGAATGGTCACTAAATGAACTGTTATAAATTGAGGACTACTTGTACTACTTTGTATGAGTCCTACTGGCCGGCAACAGCATCTTTTTCTATCTGCTTTAGGCTGTTTCATGAACACAGACCTCCCTGCCTGCATTACAAAAGCCAGAATTAAACACCGAGAGAGAGAGTGAATAGCTTGATATTTAGCGTTCTTTCACAAAACCATCCAGTCTTGTATCATTCCCTTACAAATCAGTACTCCAAGTTGGAAAGATGCTTCGTTTCTGTGTAACTATTGGACTCGGAAATGATGGCATATGACAAAGCAAAAACATTTGTTTTAGGACGATACCGAGTGTTGTCATCTGCTTGCTGACTCTTACCAATTACCTACTGGCTGTGAGTAGCTGCCGGGAAGTTGATAGTGTGAAATTTGGAAAGGTCAGTGTGAAGGAACAAAAAAAAAAAAGTGGGGGGGGGGAATGAATCAAAATAAATGTCCATCAACAGGGAGTCTAAAATTGCCAAATATTCATGAAAATTATGGGGACCAATCCAGGCAGTCACTAGGAGTCAAAACCTGACTGGAAGGCACGCATGCTGGCTGTGGAATTCTGGGAGTTGAAGTCCACAGGTCTTAAAGTTGCGACGGTTGGACATCCCTGGATGAAAGTATAATTTGTGTAACTATGTTTTGCTTAGTAAGGCCTCTTTACTTCATTTCATGAATCTAGCCAATAAATCACCGAAATGGACCTGTGAACAGGTTTTTAAGAGATTTTATATATTCTCATAATTTTAAACAATGATTATGGTGGTATAGATCTGTGTTTCTCAGTGTTGGCAGCTCTAAGGTGGATGAGCTCCCAGAATTCCCCTTTTCAGCAAGCTGGTTGGGGAATTCTGGGGGTTGAAGTCCACCCATCTTAAAGCTGCCAACGTTAAGAATACACGTAGCCCTCGACTTACGACCGGAATGGAATCCAACATTTCTGTTAAGTGAGACATTTGTTACGTGAGTTTGACCCCCCATTTTACGACCTCTCCTTGCCACAGTTGTTAGGTAAATCACTGCAGTTGATAAGTGAGTCACTGGTTGTTAAGTGAATCTGGTTTTCCCATTGACTTTGCTTGTCTGAAGGTTGCAAAAGGGGATCACATGACCTTGGGATACGGCAACGGTCATAAGTATGAACCAGTTGGCCAAGCATCTGAATTTTGATCAAGTGGTTATGGGGAAGCTGCAAAGGTCGTGAAAAATGGTCCTAAGTCCCTTTTTTTTCAGTGCCAATGTAACTCTGAGCGGTCACTAAATGAACTGTTGTAAGTCGAGAGCTACCTCCACTGATATGGATGATAGCCAAATAGAGAGAGAGTTGAAAAATAGAGAGATGATAGATGAAACCTTTTGAAGGTTAACAGCACTCCAATGACTCATAGACAAATGCAACAGTAACTACAATGTCTGAAGTGTTTTTGCATCCGGAAGAAAAAAAGAAGAAGAAAAACTGCCAGAAATTCTTCCTTCAGGGAGTAGTTGTTATATTTATTTTTCTATTTTAAAAATCCTTCCCACGCTAGAAAAGGTCCTCTGTGTATGCGTGAGGGGAGAACTGAGCATAAAGCAGCTGGATAAATTTAAACTTCTCCAACTGCTGATTCATTATAGTAAGCAGATCCGAATCGGTAGATGGGCCTCCATTTATGCAATCCCTTCGCTTGTTTGTTTTTCTTGGTGCTAGAGTGGGCTTTGCTGGTCACCATTGTGACCCTAGGAGATATCACTGACCTCTTAAATGTAGATTTTTTAATGTGGATCTTTCATGTAAATGTAAATCTACATTTACATGAAAGCTGGGACATGACCGTTGAAGTAAAGACAAGGATAGAAAAAGCCCGAACAGCATTCTTCAAAATGAAAAAGGACTTTTTCAGTCACGACATAAGCCTAAGACTGAAAACCAGGCTTGTCAGATGCTGTATTTTTTCTATCCTGCTCTATGGAGTAGAGAGCTGGTCTCTGACAGAAGGCCACCTGAAGAGACTAGAAGCATTTGAAATGTGGATTTACAGGCGGCTGTTACGTATAAGCTGGGTTGACAAGATCAGAAATGAGGAGGGGATAAGCCGCCTGGGAAAGCCAAGGGAAATCATCAAAACAATTTAAAAAACAAAAATTAGAATATTTCAGACATGTGATGCGACACCCAGAAAAATACGGCATACTCCATTTAATCCTCCAGGGAAAGATTGAAGGTAAACGAGGTCCAGGCAGAAGAAGAACATCGTGGCTTCAAAATCTAAGGGATTGGTTTGGACAAAACTCAGTAGCCCTTTTTCATGTTGCTGCTGAAAAAAACAGGATCGCCAACATGATCGCCAACGTCCGATAACGGATATGGCACAAGAAGAAGAAGAAGTGGATCTTTAGAAGATGTGGCAGTCTTCTGGGGTGATGTGGCAGGAGAATTCAGAAGCAAGCGTCTGAATTTTGTTCACGTAACCACAGGACTGCTACAATGGCCTTAATATGAAAAACGGTCCTAGATCTCTTTTTTCAGTGATGTTGTAACTTTGAACAGTGACTAAACAAATTGCTGTAAGTCATGGACTAACTATAGTAGGGTAAGCTCATTAAAAAAAGGGAGGAAACATCATGAAATGTTAATATTACCATCTGAAAAGGATCTGAATTGTGTCTATTAACTTGTTTGCAGTGCATTCCTAGGTATAGGAAGTAAAAGCTACGGGCAAAAATTTTTTTTTTAATTATGCTCTCCCTTCACAGAGATGGAAGGTTTGGTAACAGACATGTTGGGGGCAGGAAGAAATACATCAAGGTATAATTATATCAAGATTGTATCAAGGAAATACCAAGCCATTATACTGAAATAATCTTGTGCCAAAATTAGCCCGAGATCGTTTCTATTTTGAGCTGAAATAGCAAAGCTCAAATCTATAAGGTGAATGTTTGACACACTTCTAGAAATGGAATGGAACAGAAAGGGAGGTCAACCACCCACAGCCAGTGGCTGAACAACCCAACAAAGAAACAAACCCTTTTTATTTATTTATCTATTTCATTATTCATCACATTTCTACACTTCCCATCTCACCTACTCTGGGCAGTTTGCAAATAAATATTTTAAATGTCAGCTCCAAGTGAGAGTAGCAAACAGCCAACCAGATTTATAATGTTCGTGATTCTGATCCCGGTTTTCAAAATACCTGGCAGAGAAAATGGTAAATCTCTACTTTTGTGGATCCCTGAAAATTGGAAAGCTACAGATAGCATTTTATCATCCCCAGTGAATCTTCCATACAGCGGATAATGAGAATGAAAAAAAATCAAGCATAATTTGCATTTGATCTAATTTGCT
>NW_015387214.1:413238-427166 GCF_001527695.2 Protobothrops mucrosquamatus
AACCAGATTTATAATGTTCGTGATTCTGATCCCGGTTTTCAAAATACCTGGCAGAGAAAATGGTAAATCTCTACTTTTGTGGATCCCTGAAAATTGGAAAGCTACAGATAGCATTTTATCATCCCCAGTGAATCTTCCATACAGCGGATAATGAGAATGAAAAAAAATCAAGCATAATTTGCATTTGATCTAATTTGCTAGAGAAGGAACATCTTTCGGTGACAATTGCTTAGAATTTTCAACAGTTCTGTTTGCTCCATCCCTCTGAATTCATATTTAATCAATTCATCCATCCAATTATAAAGGCCACATTCCAGCAAAGAATTAAGGCTGCAATTTTAGGCACTTTCTTCCGAGGGGCTTTCGTGGAAGTGAGATTTCTTTCCAAGGAAAAATATACAGGGATTGGACTACAGATATACGCAAGCCCACTGAAAGATAGATAGATAGATAGATAGATAGATAGATAGATAGATAGATAGATAGATAGATAGATAGATAGATAGATGGATGGATGGATGGATGGATGGATGGATGGATGGATGGATGGATGGATGGATGGATGGATGGATGGATGGATGGGTGGATAGATAGATAGAGATTTAGATACAGACAGAGACACAGAGATGATATAGAGATAGATAGATAGATAGATAGATAGATAGATAGATAGATAGATAGATAGATAGATATAGATAGATAGATAGATAGATAGATAGAGAGATAGAGAGATAGAGAGATACAGACAGAGACAGAGATGATAGAGATATAGATATAGATATAGATAAAGAAATATAGATAGATATGATAGAGATAGATGATAGATATAGATATAGAGAGATAGAGATAGAGATTAGATATAGATATAGATGCCATATGTCTTCTTCCCCTTTTTTGCAAGTAGTTTGACTAGTTTCCACCATGTTGCAGAATCTATTTGTTATGATTTCCACAGTAAAAACATGGCTGCTGGTTCCTATTTTGTCACTACCGATGGACAAAAATACCTGCTGGGTCAAGGATATGTCTGTGATGGCTTTTCATATGCTGCCATCACGACCGTCCATTTCAGTTTCCCCTCCAAAATGAATTCATTCATTGGACTCTTGCTTTGTAGCGATGGAATCCTATTAAACAAGCGGAGGTTAGGAAACAGCTCCTGGATGTTATTAACCCAGGCAGAGATTTTCAAAGGAAAGTCCCGTGGGACTTCAAACTTTTAACTTGTCTTGACTTTTAAGGCTCAAATCTTTAAGTATTTCAGAGACTGGGAATTGGTATGTGGTTTCCGGACAAAGGCCGACGGGTATATTTTCCCTCCGTTTCATGAATCCAAAGTTGGAGGGGGGGAAACTTGTGAGAAAGATTGACTTTATCTTTCTATTCCTTAGAGTCTCTCCAAGTTAAAAATCAAGTTGGAGGGCAAAAGAAAGGGATTCAGACTCACAGAAAAATATAAAGCCGCTTAAAGTCACAATTCAAACTTTCTTCCTTTTCATGTAACAGCATTTTCAAGGGTCTGTGGGGGATAATGGTTATGATGGTGATTGGTTTTACGTTTAGGGTCAGTCCTTCTTTTTAGAACTCAAGATGGCATATGTGCTGGGAACCTTATCACTTGCTTCCTGGAACAACAACCTTACAGGTAGTCCTCGACTTACAACAGTTCATTTAGTGACTGTTTGAAGTTACAACGACACTGAAAAAAAGGGACGTATGGCCATTTTTCACACTTACGACCCTTGCAGCATCCCCACAGTCACCTGATCAAAATTCGGATGCTTGGCAACTGACTCATATTTATGACGGTCGCCATGTCCCCAGGGTCATGTGATCCCCTTTTGCGACCTTCTGACAAATGGGGAAGCCAGATTCACCTCACAACCGTGTTACTAACTTAACAACTGCAGTGAGTCACTTAATAATTGCGGCAAAAAAGGTCGTAAAATGGGACAAAACTCACTTAACAAATTTCTCACTTAGCAACAGCCATTTTGGGCTCAACTGTGGTCGTAAATCCAGGACTGACTGTATTTGATCAGTTGAGCTGAGAGCAAACACATGGTCACCCAGCTTCCAACATTTCATGTGATGGTTGGCCCAGCTAACGCAAAAATTTAAATACGCGAAAAATAATTAAGGAAAAAGATCTTTTGGAAACTGAGGGGAAAAAGAACCACATATAGATTGAAGAAATTTGTCCTAGATGACCAAAGCTTTTGAGCAGTGTGTGTTCTTCGGTACTTTAAAGAAGAACCCAATCATTCTCTACCAGCAAAGCCAAAAGAAATCTGGATAATCCCACATATATAGGTGAGATCAAGTTAGAGAAGGCAGTTTTAGAAATAATTAGCGCTTATCTAAGTTGGAATATGGTTTATTACGGGGACATAGTGCTGTTGCTGATGGACGGAGATATAAGTATGGTACCCCACCAGGGAAAGTGATGTTCTTACAGTAGCTGTCTTGAGGAGCGTCTATACATGACTTTTTAAATGCAATTCCTTTGTGGGAATTAAAAAAACACAAACCGATCAAGTTGTAGGAAGCTGTGTTGCCCTCCATCAGTTTCCAGCTCTGTGTTTTCAATTCCAGAAGTCACCTGAGGTCCTGCAGAGGTTTTGGACCACATCTCCAAAAAAAACACAAAAAAAACAAAACCCTGGCCATATTCCCAGATTTTTCATTTATGCTCAGGATTTCACTTACCGTACAATTTTTTTCAAAAAAAAGTCCTTTCTTCTACTGCCCATTGTATAGAGGGAGCCGAATTTCCTTGTTCTTTTTCTGCAACAGGAAGAGTCGGTTCACTAACAAGACCTTTGGTGGCATGTGTCAGACAAAAGATTGAAGAATTATAAAAGTTACAGGAGCTGGAAGACTGAATTAGCTGAAACCAGGGGAAAACGTTTGTGTCTTAATATTGCACACATGTACAACCTGATATTGCCAGCTATGTATTATGATGGTTGCCCCACCATCTGCTAATTCTGGCCCTCAGCCATCAAAGGGCTGCCCACTCCTGAGTCACCATGTGTATGAACCGTTGCTCACTCAATAAACCATGCATGAGCAAACCATAGTTTAATACTACATGCAAGCTGTCAAAATGGCATCTTCCGTATGGAATGCTATCTCTTGCACAAGCCCTGTTTCCATAAGCAGATCCAACTACTTGACAGTCTTCTCCAACTCTAGGAAGAGATGAATGATCATCCAAAGCATAACTTTGTTTTCCACCCGCTTTGATAGAGCCTCGTTCCTGTACATATGTTGGCAAGCACTCAGTCCAGCTCTCCATTTCACATTAATCTTCTCCACTCTTGTCTAGAAGTCTCTTGATAGTCTGCCTTGCTGTATCAGTTAGCTCATTTTTCTGCATGACTACGGAATATGATGTAGGCTTGCTAGCTCATTAGCAGAAATAAAGCGCTATCTTTGGTTGGTAATTGATACAAGTGGCTTCCATAATATGCCTATGATTGCTATGTAATAGCACTTTAGAGAGGGCAATTTAGGATGCAGCCTAAAAATATTATACATTCCTGATTTCCTCTGATGATAGAAGCTTCCTTCAGGCAACACAGTCCTGCTTCTTGGAAATGTTATTCTACCTCTAGAAAAATAATCTGATGCTTATCATTCTACTGAGAGATGGGGGACATCCAGCGTTTCAGCCAACTGTGAACCATCAGATCAACCTGGATCTCTAGAAACTCTGTAAATCACATCCTGCTCATTAGGCTCTTCCTGAACATAAACATTGAATGTTACTGTATTGCACTACTAAGCCATGGTGAACTTAACAATAGATTTTTTAAAAATAATCCTTGGGTGGTTGGCTGGGCCAGTAAATGGAAGTGGAAGGGTAAAACGTAAGTCGCAAAAAGAATTCATACTCTTCATGAGTCACTCAGACTCTTAAAAAAAACCATCTGAAGTGGTGGCCACCATCATATCTGACTGCAAAAAAGCCCACAGTTTATTTATTATTTATTATTTTATTTTTTAAACTTATATGCCGCCCTTCTCCCTATAGGACTCAGGACTCAGTTTAGCTAAGGGTCAGTGTTGAATATCCCTGCATGATGGCTCAGCGGTTAAATGTCAGCTGGAAAGCTGACAGTCCGAGCTTGAGACCTGAGTGCCACATGATGGAGTGAGCTCCTGTTACTTTCCCCAGCTCCTGACCAGTTTGAAAGCATGCAAATGCAAGTAGATAAATAGGTACCACTTTGGTGGGAAGGTAACAGCGTTCCGTGAGCCTTTGGCGTATAGCCATGCCACATGACCACAGTAAATGTCTTCGGACAACAATGGCTCCCTTGGCCAAAAAATGGAGATGAGCACGGCGCCCTAGAGTTGGACACAACTGGACAGGGAAACCTTTCCCTTTAGTTTTAGTTAGAACCTCTGAATTCAGGACGCTCCCGTCAAATCAGCACTGGACAGCTCCCAGTACTAACAATATTGCATTAGCTGCAGGGCAAATCTAATTCCAGAATTGTACAATTGGCCAACTCACCATTGCCAGCTTGCTCGTAAAGAANGCAAAAGCAAGCCAGGGTAGTACCAATAGTAATAGGCGCTTTGAGTGCAATCCCAAAACAACTGGAGCGCCACTTGAACACCATTGGCATTGACAAATTCGCCATTAGTCAATTGCAAAAGGCAGCCTTACTGGGAACAGCTTCCATCCTGCGATGATATCTGTAAGAACATCAAACATCCACATCTGCCTATCCCAGCTCCTTGGTAAGGACTCGATAGGTAGACAAAATGCCAAATCCAGTCTGAACATCTGCCTGACTGTGCGATGATCCATAATAAACATAACAATGCACCCAATTGTATTTCATCTAGGGGAAAGGAAGGAACACAAAAATTCCTCAGCAATTAAAGCAGCATCAAGGGCAAACTTTTGAGCAAGGAATGCTGCAAGGCAAATCCATTCTCTGAAAGAAAGGAAGAACAATATTTCTAATATGAAGGGACAGCAAGATAACAATCACCATGTAAGAATCCAGCATACCCAAACTGGTTTTCCCCTGAGACAGAAATTTGGAGCAAAGATAGCAATTACTCAGAGCACAAGAAGGCAACAGTATTACCTGAAAGCAAGCTAGAGAAGTTACAGACTAAAGCTATGCAGGAATGAGACTAATATCAGAAAATTTCACTGTCAGAAATTGAGATTGGAACTTCACCCTTCCAAGCTTTTCAAAGGATAACATATTGCCTTCCTCTCTCTCCCTTCTTACATCCATCAAATTGACTTGTGTTTTCTGAGCCTGAGTTATTTAAAACCATCTTCCTCCAATGGAGTTTTTTCTTCTGAGAATTGAAACCTGCACATTTGGAAGCATCCAAAGTTGGGAAAAATTGACCTAAATGCTCATTTCCTCCAGCCTAGAAGCATACATATCTTAAGGTTGTCTTTGCGATGGTTTTTTCGGACCGGTACAGAAGAATTTTGGTATGGATAGCCCAATACTAAGTCTATATTCTGGAGAAAGGGAGACATTTGATTATATTGATTCATTAACTGTTGCTTCATTGACTGGATTCATAACAACACAGTGTTTTACTATACAGGGGGAAAAACTAGAAGGAAGGAACCGGTGAGGTTCAATCAAGACAACTAGATTTAGAGAGTGAGGAAAGTTACTCACACCAGCTCTTCCTCCTTCTCTTTAATCCATTCTTGTAAGTAAGGAGATGAAAAATAAGAAGAGCATAGACAGGGATTGCCTAGAGTAGACTAGCCCCATTTTTACAAGGACTTTTAAAGCATTTATTTCTGTATTCCAGCAGAAAGAAAGGCCTAACTTGCCATAGCCCTCTTTTCTAGGTTCACATCTGGCAGTTGACCAGGGGAATTAAGTGTAATACAAATGAACCCCCAGGTTTTTTTTTATAAAGTTCCATCTAACCCAGTGGTTCTCAACCTTTTTAATGCCGCGACCCCAACCGGTCGTAAGTCGAGGACTAAACCGGTCGTAAGTCGAGGACTAAACCGGTCGTAAGTCGAGGACTAAACTGGTCATAAGTCGAGGACTACCCAACCGGTCGTAAGTCGAGGACTTTCCCTGCCCGGGAGCGCCGCGCATGCGTGGTTCCGCCCCCTGCACCGGCCGAGGCGTAGCTGGCAAGCGGCAGAGACGGAGCAGGCCGACCACCAGCTGGCCCAGCCCAAGGGAGGTAAGGCACCCGCCGGAAAAGGGGGAAAAATGGCGGACAAAAAAAATGGCGGACAGCCTTGCTTGGCGACCCCCATGAAATGGTCGATCGACCCCAAATGGGGTCCCAACCCACAGGTTGAGAACCACTGGTCTAACCCATTCCAGTGCTGACTGGGTTATAAGGTCTACACAGCATGCTAGCTCATTCTTGACCCTGTTAAGCATCCCACAAAAACACAGCCTTTATTCAATCCCTTTTCTCAAAATAACTCTTAAAGCTGCAATCTTTGGGTTGGGTTAAGATCTCAACCCCAAGTAACCTGAGGTCTACAAAGATCATTGATTGAGGCCGGCTCACAGAACAGCTTCCAAATGGTATTTGCCAGCAGCCCCACGGAGATAGCAAGAACTCCGATGGAAGCTTTCGCCTCCTGGCACCAAGAAGGAACAGATGCCAGATCTCCCTCTTTCCCCCCCCCCTCATCTCCTCTTCAAATTACAATAACTATGACAATGAAATAATTGGGAATTTGTGGGCCAGGGAGACTTGGATTGGCCTATCTTATAATTAAATCCATGCTGTTCAGAGACCTGATGCCAGGCTGTGGTGAGACTTTGAGGTTAATAAGAAGATTAAAAAAAAAAATCCATCCGTTATTTTACAGCAAGCCTATGCAGAGATTGGAGGTGGGGAGGGAGAGGATGTGTGCCTTGTGCCTTCATGCATGAAATACAAGGCTGGGAACAGCAGGAATTTTGCAGAAGCAGAGCCCCTAATAAGCAAGCAAGCAAGCAGGCGTGGGAGATAACTAATCTAGGAAAGATCACGGCTTTGCGGAGAGATGGAGAAATACATACAAGGAAAGAACACACATTTATCAGTGGATGGCCGGAAGGGTGTTTTAATGTCTGCTTTGAGAGGAAGTTCCTAATTCCATAGGAAGCTGGCTCGCTGCCCAACATTGTATTTTTTTTTTCCCCTCTCTTGTAATGCAACTGAACTATTCTCCACGCCACGCTGTTCTGTGCTTCCTTGCATGAAGTAAGGTCTGTCACCAAGATATGACAAAGTTGGTTTCATAAAATATTTAGAATAGAATAGAGCTGGAAGGGACCTCGGAGGTCTTCTAGGCCAGCCCCCTGCTCAAGCAGGAGCCCCTATGCCCTTTCAGACAAATGGTTGTCCAGTCTCTTCTTAAAAACCTCCAGTGATGAAGCAACTTCTGGAGGCAAGCTGTTCCACTGGTTAACTGTCCTCACTGTCAGGAAGTTTCTCCTTAATCCCAGGTTGCTTCTCTCTTTGATCTATCGACAGACAGAGGCTGATGGGATCTGAAATTGCTCCAACCGAGATCTTAAATCATCTCAGAGTTTCCAAGGGCCTTGCAGCCAGAGCTTATCCACTCTTAGCTTGCTTCTTGCTCCAGAGGAAATGCAGTTTTGCAGCATTACCTTCAGAGCGGCGGGAAGGCCTATGCCCAAAGAGTTTCCAGGATTTTTCTCTTTCCACTGGTGGGGCGTGGTGCTGTGGTGGTCTGCCTATCTCCCTGTCCTCCATTCCCACTCTGAAAGGAATTGTATCATTGTCCTTGCACAGGGTAGCTGGTTGGGAGCTTAATCGCGTTCCTTGCTGTGAAAAGAACTCATGACAAGGAAAGGCTATCAGTAGGGAAGCATCTGTGGGCCTTTTTGCAGGCTCTTGTTGGCCAACTGGAGGCCCACAGGGCAATTGGGAAGGATAAGACTTGGCAGAGGGGTGACTTGTTCGATTGGCAAAATTGAGATTTACTCTCTGGAGTAAAAAGTTGAAAAACAAATGGAAGGATGAGTAATTTTGCTCAGCTTGCAGATAAACAGCTTCTGAGCCTGAAGCCTTTTTTTGGGGGGGGTGTAGGGGGTCCTTGGCTCAGAGTTTGCATGGATAATCTAGGGAGAAAGATGGTAGCAACAATTCCAATACACCCTTAGTTGGCAATGCTTTTCCTTTGAGTACTTGGAGAAAATGAAAGCCACTCCAGATACAACAGTTCATTTAGGGACCATTTGAAGTTACAAGGCCCTGAAAAAAAATGACTTATGACCATTTTACACATTTGCCATGATGGCAGCATCCCCAACGGTCATGTGATCAAAATTCGGACCCTTGGCAACTGACTCCTATTTATGACAGTTGCAGCGTCCTGGGGATCACGTGATCTCCTTTTGCGACCTTCCAGCAAGCAACCTGAACCGAGAAACCAGATTCACTTCACAACCGATATTGCTTGCTGTCTTCTCTTCTTGACAAGTGTCCTCCATAGTTGTAATTATTTGGGATAAAAGTCCTTATCTTTCTCTCTGGCCATTCTTATCCAAACTGTTAATTGGGGGTTGTTGTTTTTTTGATGATGATGATGATGATGATGATGATGATGATGATGATGTTGATACTGGACCATTTCTTGGCATTCTAACCAAACTCTGCTTCTCAGCCTCACCTTGCTGACTTCAGAGAGAGATTAATCCAGCCTGTTAAAATGGAGAAGTTGATCATGGTCTCCAATCGGTAAACTCACTGCGCTTATCCCAATTTATAGTTTTGTCCTGCCCTTGGTTTGCTTGGGTACAACTTAGGAATAAGAAGACAGTGATGGAGAAGACCATTCCTGACCATCATCCTTTAGCTTGAACTGTCTTCTGATGCTATTTTCCGACTGAATTTCACTCCCGTTCGACTGCTAGATCTATCACCCTAAGATCATGTATCCGAGGCCTTGTCTCATCTAAGTCAGATCCAAGACAAAAAAATAATAATCAAAAAGCTGCTATTTGCAGGTTAATGCTTTACTCCGTGAACATCTGACTGGAATGTCACTCAAGCACGTATGTGCCCTGCCACAAAGATTAAACTAAATGGTCCTTCATGGTTGTGGAACATCTCCGTTAAATTAATTTGTTTGTTTTATAAAGAGTCGTGCCAACCTTTTTTTTCTGCACGTCTCCTTTGTTTTTTGTTTTGCTAATTTACAATTCATTAATTCTACTTCTTTTTTCACTGTGAGAGCATGGCATTTCATCCACACATTATGTGGAAGAGCAGATTTATTTTGAAGTCACCAGGCAATCCCAAATGTCATGCACTAATTGGTTCCCAACAGATCTTGGCAAAAGACTACACAGCATTTGCTAATCAAGAAGAGGGGGAGGGGAAGACGATGAGGAGGAGGAGGAGGAGGAGGAGGACGGGGAGGGGGAGGGGGAATACGGGGAGGACGAGGAGGAACATCAATACTGAAAAAAGGTTCGTAACTTAGGGAAGAAAGGAAGAATATTCACTAAAGGTTAAAATGGACCTTACTATTAATATAACACTTCTCTATTTGCTCCTTTCAGATTTGAGAGATGAACAGTTGTGCAGAAGCATAGATCAGAATGGGAGGATGTGTAAATAATGTACTATAGGATACTGTCATGAGATAAACCAGACGGCACTGGCACTGGCAATTACTAGACAAGATGAATCTGTGCAAAGGCCCACCTAGCCATGGTACCACCCACTCTTTAAGCAGCAGCCAGGAATCTAGGAGAACCCCCAAACGGAGGGGTGCCTTCCTGTCCAAAACGCAGGATTTAAGTACTGGCATCCGATGTCAGGAACACAGGTACATAATACATAAGGTGTACTTGTCCCAAAAGGTGCTTTTTCAAAGGGCAACTGGACTTTGTTTTTCCTTGAAGACGTTTCCACTTCTCATCCAAGAAGCTTCTTCAATTCTGACCCAGTCAAAACTGAAGAAGCTTCTTGGATAGGAAGCGCAACGTCTTCAAGGAGAAATAAAGTCCAGTTGGCTTTTGAAAAAGCACCTTTGGGACAACCATGACCTGGATGACTGACAATCTCCATAGATACTTAGCTATGCACTTTGGGATAACGTGTACATGTTTTCCATTCAGACTGCACATATGTGTGTTTGGGAGTCATCTCAGTCTGCTATTATCTTCCGGAAACAGTACAGTAAGTATCGGGAATCTTCACTGAAGATTCAAAAAGAATGGAATAAATTAACTTCCATGGCATTCGTAACAAGGTTACCAGTTCTGATAACTTGATGTAAAGAATGCTTCACATTAAAATAGGGGCTGTCAGAGAGAAGCCCATTCCAAGTGTAAGACATCTTGCAGATGGCTTGAGAATGACGTTGACATGCAACCCAACACGGTATAAAACTAAACAAGATCTGTGGGATTTTCAAATTATATTTCCATATGGCTGCTCGGAGTCATCTGAGAACACTTTCGAGTTTGTCAAACGTAGTTTGGAGTAAACGTTTATCGTAAAAAAACCCAGAAAGGTAAATGACAACCGTAATCTTTTAAGGTGAGGTTGGAAGCTCATCAAAGGAGTAACATTAAAAATTAATTCTAACAGTTACCGCTTGGCCAGAGATCATCTCTTTGAATCTGACAGATTCATTTTTTTCCCCATGGCAGCAGGGGACAAATTAATTGAAGGATAATAAAAAAAGATTCTTAGGCCAAAAAAAGAAAAAAGGAAAAGAGAAACACAAGATGGAGACAACATTGATTTGTAAGGTGTGTTATCTTCAGCAAAATTAGTCCATCTCATACCTGGATGTAGCATTCCTTGGAATTAACCCAATTGGCTTTCATGCCTAAGGTGGGACTAGAATTCCCAGTCTCCTAGTTTCTAGCCAGGTGCCCTAATCAATAGACAAAATGGTCTCTGTTTTGATAAAAAGCGATCACTTAGAGGCAGCTACTTCTGCTGGGAAAGTGTTGAAAGATTTTTTTGGGAGGATGGAGTAAAGAGCCCATAGTGTTGCATTTTTTCCACCAGTGTCTTGATGCTTGCAGCATCCATTCGTTCAGCCTTCTCCCGTCCACTGGGAAGCATGTTTTGAAGGAAAAGGTGGCATCAGCTCGCCAAGCTTCATTTGAAGGTATGACATGCCCCGGCTTTGAATTTCCAAGGCATCAAGCAGGATGGGAAAACACTGACAGCTGAAATCAGCTCAAACATTTCCAGTGATAAAAATGCAATTATTCCTCCATCAGCTCAGGAGTCTGGCTTTTCGACAGCCGAAACCTCTGTAAACCATGTTTTATAATTGAAATGGGGAAAGGAGTCAACGAGATAACATAATATATAAATGCCTTCCAGGAAGACCTGAAAGAATAAATTGGGGGTGAGGACCAATTCCCCCCCCCTTTTGTGATCAGTGCAATTATGACACAGGAATTATTCATTTGGAACTTTGCAAGTCAGATTTCCCAAGCTTTCTGTCACTTCGTAGATGACCTTTGCAAGGGGGCTCCGTAAAAAAATCCTTTCATTTCTTTGTAAAGAGGGAAGGGATCCCTGGAGAAGTTGGGATTAAGATTTACAGGTTGTTGTCGTTGTTTTTTAAATATTGAAAAGCTTTAATCTTCTCAAACCAGCAAGGACAACAGGAATGGAGACCACTATGATCTAGTGATCTTAGGTGGGAAAGTTCACAAAAAAAATCCATACATACAGTAGTACCTAGATCAGTGGTGGCGATCCTATGGCACGCATGCCAGAGGCGGCACTCAGAGCCCTCTCTGTGGGCACGCACACCGTCGCCCCAGCCCCCCCCCATGGCCCCCTCCTCACCAGTAGTCCCCCGGAGGAAGTCGCCCAGGGGGCAGCCTGTGTGGAGCACTGCAGCCAAGGACATGGCAGCCGGGCAGCGAGGACAAGACTCCACCCTTGTGTCCCATTGCATGCAGAGGGCGTGGACAGAGGGCGTGGCCGCTATGACGCTGCTGGGCCACCTGGGCGATCTGCTGTGGCGGGCCGTGGAGGCGGTGGGTGGCTCTGCGGGCAGGAGAGGCGGGGATGGGGCAGGGGCGAGGCGGTTTTGGGGCACTCAGTCTCTAAAAGGTTCGCCATCACTGACCTACTGTAGATTAACAGAGGATTTCATGGAGAAGGGAAGTCTACAGAAGTCCATTTATGTCATCTGCATCCCTTTTTGCCGCTTTACGCCGTTGACATCAACGGCATGCCTTGCGCTAAAATGTTCATTTAACAGATCAACCCTCCATTTAGAAGAATAGACAGTTAAATGAGGGTGAATTCAGAACAACAACTGAAAAAAGAGCTGTATCTGTTCTGTCTAAAATCCATTAAACTCCAAGATCCATTAAGCCAAGGTTCAGTGCATTAGAGAATGCTACGTAAATCCATCATGGATCTATTTTGGAAAGTCATTTTTTTAAAAACACAAAAACAAAAACAAAAAAAAACACCCTGGTGTAACTAATGTACACCAGATTTAGTTAGAGCTGTTTTTCTTTTCTTTTTCTTTCCTCCTCCCCTCCCCTCTGCTCCCCTCCCCTCTTCTCCTCCTTCTTTCCTTTCCTTTCCTTTCCTCTCCTTTCTTTTCCTTTCCTTTCCCCTGCTTTTTATTTCCTTCCCTAATTCCTTCCCCCCCCCCCCAGCATTGCATAGCATTTACCCTGAAAGGGACTATAATACATAGAATGGATGGATAGATGGCTGCTTATTCTGCTTCATTTCTATTATTTATTGTAATATGCAGTCCATCACAGTGAAAACTACTCTTAACCCTGTCTTTTAAACACCCCCGCAACACAGCACACACGGTTTGGAAGCTAGAAATAAAAACTAGGTATTGGAAACAGAATTTCCTAACCTCAACGCAATTCAGCTGTCGGTGCATTTTCTCATTGTCAGTTGTGTAGAAATATAATGTGTTTCCTTGTTGTTCTCTGAATAGCCAGAAGAACCCATTTTTCTTCAGATTGATTTGCTACTAAGCAAAATGAATGTCAGCAGAGAGCAGGAAAATCAGCATCCTCTTCAAGAGTTGTACATGAAGCAACAAGCAAGAATGTCATCCAGGTTATGGTTATCCCAAACATGCTTTCTCAAAAAGCAACTGGATTTTCTTGGTAATAATAATAATAATAATAATAATAATAATAATAATAATAATAATAATAATAATAATAATAATAATAATAATAATAATAATAATAATAATAATAATAATAATAATAATAAAGTTGGGAGGGACCTTAAAGGTCATCTAGTCCAACCCCCTGCCCAGGCAGCAAACCCTAGACCATTTCGGACAAATGGCTGTCCAGTCTCTTCTTAAAAACCTCCAGTGTTGCAGCATTTACCACTTCTGGAGGCAGGTTGTTCCACTGGTTAATTGTTCTAACTGTCAGGAAGTTTCTCCTTAGTTCTAGGTTGCTTCTCTCCTTGATTAGTTTCCATCCGTTGCTTCTTGTCCTGCCTTCAGGCGCTTTGGAAAATAGCTTGACTCCCTCTTCTTTATGGCAGCCCCTGAGATATTGGAACTCTGCTATCCTGTCCCCCATCATCCTTCTCTTCGTTAAACTAGACATACCCAATTCCAGCAACCGTTCCTCATATGCTTTAGCCTCCAGTCTCCTAATCATCTTTGTTGCTCTTCTCTGCACTCTTTCTAGAGTCTCAGCATCTTTTTTACATCGTGGTGACCAAAACTGGATGCAGTATTCCAAGTGTGGCTTTACCAAGGCATTGTAAAGTGGTATTAATACTTCACGTGATCTTGATTCTATCCCTCTGTTAATGCAGCCTAGCACTGTGTTGGCTTTTTTGGCAGCTGCAGCACACTGCTGGCTCATATTTAAATGATTGTCCACTAGGACTCCGAGATCCCTCTCACAGTTACTACTATTGAGCAAGGTATCCCCTATACTATAGCT
>NW_015387214.1:434512-440094 GCF_001527695.2 Protobothrops mucrosquamatus
AGACCCTTGATTTCCTATCTAATCCAATGCAAGGAGATCCAGCAAAGCTTTCTGAGGGTTTGATTGATGTATTTCCCCACCACCGCTGTGTTTAATAGTTAAACAGCCCACAAGAACAGGGAATCTCTTGATGCAATGCCAGCTTCCAAAAATATTTCTTGCCTGCTAGAAAAGAAATCCATTTACTCGTATTTCCATAACACAGTATATTACTTTAAGGCAAGTCAAATCTCGATGGAGTTTGCTTTTATAATAAAAATTCTATGAGCAAACAGCAGGCGTTCCTTTACTGAATATTCGCTCTGAAAGAGTCTATAACACACTGTTATTAAAAGTTAACTGTTCTTTAGGCCAAAGCCTGTGCCCTCTCCGTGACAAATGGAACAATGGCAAGCAAAATTAGTGTTTTAATATAAAAGGGGCCCAGGAAGTGCTGAGACTCTAATGCTAAGCTGCCATTTTTTTAATTTTTTTTTAGCATTGTTGCTGCCGGAACAGGCAACAGTTCATTGGGTCCGAATTTGCCTCTTCTTTCATGCTCACTCCCTTTTGTATAAATTTTCAAAGGTTTGTAAAAATGCCCTTGTTGAATATTCCAAAATAGCACACTCATCTTATTAGAAAGCCGAAAGCAGCTAAGTGGAAAATGAATTCTGTCTCTGGTGTCTGGATTTTGCAACTTGAAGCCCATATGGAGGAATTCAATTGGCAATTATTTGCCCAAATAAATTCTCTCGAAACCTCCACAGAAACAAATGGAAGCATAGGAAAAATTGAGAGGGTGAAGCCCACCAGGTTGGAAACAAAACATCTGAAACCAGACCCAGATGGCTATGAAAACTCTGGAAGAAACCTCAATAGAAGGGATGGTCAAACAACAGCAACACGTCACTTATTGCGTGTGAATGGTAGTCATACACTGGAGTTGCAGTAAATGCACCCTTCTCTATCTGAGTATCTATGGAGATTCTCAGTCATCCAGGTCACGATTGTCCCAAAAAGCAACTGGATGTTCTATGTTTCTCCTTGAAGATGTTTCCTTTCTCTGAATGGTGGGGAATGGATTTATATTCCTTGCAGTCATCTGGTTGTTAGTCCTCTTCCATTGTTGAGGCCACTTGGAAGTTTATCTGTGCCGACATCGCCTAGCTCCTGTTTACAACACAGTTCTTCCAGCAGTTCCAAGAAGGTTCCACACTCACTTGCACGATTCAGATGACCCTGAAGGCACAGATGAAACCTCCCAATTGGCTCAATGAAAGAATGCTAATGATCAGATGACTGCAAGGAATATAAATCCTTCCATTCCTTACCTTTCAGTCAGAACTGAAGAAGCTTCTTGGATGAGAAGCGAAACGTCTTCAAGAGGAAAATCCAGTTGCCTTTTGAAAAAGCACCTTTGGGTTCTCTCTCTGAGTCTAGGCATTCAATCCTCTACTTGTGAGTAAGTATTTGCAGCCTTAGAGATTTACCGTAGCACCCAGTGTGAAGCTCTAACTGAAGGATCTGGATAGTCCTCTCATTCCGCTGCTTGCTGTCCTCATCATTTCTCATCTTCTGGGGAATCTCTTTTTCCTTCCTTTCCTGTCTTCTCACTCTCCTTTTTTAATCTGTATTTTTTTTAAAAAAATTAAGACGCACAGAGGCTCTAGAGAAGGGCTTATCAAAACAAGAAGGGGATCAGGATACCAGCACATGAAGATCAAATAGAAGAGAACATATGTAGCTTAGGGTTCAACCATGGAGAAACAACCACATGGCATCACCATAGTACATAGACACCAATTAAAGCCCTCCCAAACATTGTAAGTATAAAAGACCCAATAGCCCAATTAGAAAAAAACAAAAGTAACCTACAACGTACAGTGTAAGGACTGTAATAGCCACTGTGGCTAGGCAGAAGACTAGCAGAGAAGATCCATGAACATCAGCTAGTACTCAAAAGTCGCAACGGAAACTCCTTAATATGACAACAAATAGGCAGATTCAACCATAGTTTCAGTTGAGAAATTGTGAGCATCCTAGACCAAGAGATATCCAAAGGGAATTCCTGGAAACTTGTTATTTAGGCACATCAACCATCAAAGGACACATAGAGATAAACCACATTTACATACCATTCAAAAGAGACCATTTAAAAAAGCTAAGAAGGACACAAAAAAAAAACCTAGAATACACCCTCTCCAGCAAACAACATCAGATAAGCAAGGTTTGACACCAGACAAATAATCCGGCAGAAAACAATATCCTAATCAAGGTACTACCAAGGAGAAATCACATTCCCACCAACACTAGCTGGGCAAGCTACTGTTATATATAAACAGAGATCAAACCCGACACCCACCAGCACTGATGAAGTTGCGTTGTCATGTAATAAAACTTCTGCAAGCAAACAAACAAGCTCAGAGAACACAAAAAGGACTCCTCAGAACATGAAATGTTAAAATATTGCATTTGCTGATTCTGTGGATTCACCTTTTATGAAAATGAATTCTTTTCTTTTGCTCTAGCAGCCCAAAGCACAATCAATTAAAACCTTTTCAAGATGAGCTATAGCTTTTCTTAATATCATGCAACATGAAACTTCTGCACATTTGCAGTTGAAAGGAAAAAAGGGGGAAAAGGTAGAGCAGATTTAAAAAAAAAACATTAAAAAAATCTTATCCTATTTTAGTGCAAATATTGCCAAGAGAATAAATCTTCCATTTTTTTTCACTTGATTTAAACACCGCATCACATGGACAGAAACTAATAAGATCAAAGAGGGTTTTTTTTTAAAAAAAATTAAGTATTATGGACTACAGAGTTGAGCATTGTGGCCTCCTTTTAAATCTAAAAAGATAACCTACTTTGCAATTTATTTCACCTACTTATGTTAAATAGAAAATAGGGTTCCTGTGGTGGGAGATGGCTTACATTAATAATAATAATAATAAAGTTGGAAGGGACCTTGGAGGTCATCGAGTCCAACCCCCTGCTCAGGCAGGAAACCCTATACCATTTCAGACAAATGGCTGTCCAGTCTCTTCTTAAAAACTTCCAGTGTTGGAGCATTCACAACTTCTGGAAGCAGGTTGTTCAACTGGTTAATTGTTCTATCAGGAAGTTTCTCCTTAGTTCTAGGTTGCTTCTCTCCTTGATTAGTTTCCACCCGTTGCTTCTTCTCCTGCCTTCAGGCGCTTTGGAGAATAGCTTGACTCCCTCTTCTTTGGAGCAGCCCCTGAGATCTTGGATCTATTCTATTCTATTCTATTCTATTCTATTCTATTCTATTCTATTCTATTCTATTCTTCACTTATTCCATTCTATTCTATTCTATTCTATTCTATTCTATTCTATTCTATTCTATTCTATTCTAATGTTTTAGCCTGTTTTTCGCAAGTTCTGCTCTGATTTTATAGCTATTTCTTCCTCACCAATTCATCTATGGTTGGCATTGTTGTTGCTGCTGCTGCTGCTCCTTCCATGGAGCTGCTGCTGCTTCTCCTCCTCAGATTATCGATTGCAGAGGAGGAAATACAAAGTGATGGACAGGTCTATACTCTTCCCAGGGTTTACTTATAATAACCAGGTCTTTTAAAATTCCTCCTGCTTTTGCCATTCAGTTTGAAGCCAAGTTACAACAATTGTTAGTGTCAGATAATGTTTCAGACGGTCCCTAAAGGATTGTGGGAAGGTCAGATCAAGCCAGTTTTCATTAGCAAAACTTTCCATTCCTTGCAAAAACTAGAGTACTTTTTTTTTTTAGGAAGGAATCTTAATGTGTTTCTGGCTGGAGCAGTTTTTATTTTTTGTTACTGAGAAGGTATTTGTACCTGACACAAAGATCACATAATCAAATACAGGTAGTCCTTGACTTATGACCACAATGGAGCCCAAATTTCTGTGGTTAAAAGTGAGGCTTTTGTTAAGTGAGTTTTGCCCCATTTTACGACCTTTCTTCCTACAGTTCTTGAGTGAATCACTGCAGTTCTTAAGATAGCAATGTGGTTGTTAAGCGAATCCAGCTTCCCCATTCATTTGCTTACCAGAAGGTCGCAAAAAGGGGATCATGTCACACACACACACACACACACACACACACACTGGGACACTGCAACCATCATAAATTTGACTCAGTTGCCAACTGTCTCAATTTTGAACACGTGACCCTGGAGGATGCTGCAATGGAGTGAGAGAGAAGGAGGAGGAGGAGGAGGAAGGAAGAGGAGGAGGAGGAGGAGGAGGAGGAGGAGGAGGAGGAGGAGGAAGGAGAAGGAAGAGGAAGGAGGAGGAAGACGAAGGAGGAGGAGGAGGAGGAGGAAGAGGAGGAGACTGCGTTCCTTGATGCTCTCTGAGCTTGTTTTCTTGCAGATGTTTCACTGTCCAACTAATAACATCACGAGTCCTCAATGATGATAATCAGTGCAGCACTGATGATGTTATCTAGTTGGGTAATGAAACATCTATAATAATAATAATAATGATAAAGTTGGAAGGGACCTCGGAGGTCATCTAGTCCAACCCCCTGCTCAGGCAGGAAACCCTATACCATTTCGGACAAATAGCTGTCCAGTTTCTTCTTAAAAACTTCCAGTGTTGGAGCATTCACAGCTTCTGGAGGCAGGTTGTTCCACTGGTTAATTGTTCTAACAGAGAACAGTTCTCAGTTCAGAGAACAGAAAGGACTCCTGGAACAACAAATATTCTCTTCCATCGATGCATGAAGTCCATGCAGAAACTAAAGCTTTTCCTATGCTCCTGTCTTCCCCAACTCAAATTGTGTAATTATTTTTGTCATTTTTGCTTGCATTCCCATTTTTATTCATTTAAGAAATATTTAAAAGCACAATCTGGGCTGGGGGGGAGGAGGAGGAAAGAAATAAGAAAAGAGACGTAAGAGCTGTATAAAATTGAGTAATCCTTTTAAAAGTAACACTAGATTAGTGTTGCATATAAAAGTGATCAAAATCTTTATTAAGATCAAGTCAATATTGAATAATTAACAAAAGAAAACAGTATAATTAGATTTGCAACTCCAACTAAGCAATTAGCCAGAGTTTTTAATCTGATCTAAAGAAAATAAATTCCTATCTTTATTTAAAAAGCCAGGCAAGAACTAATATATTAAAGCCTTAAGGTTCAGAGAAAGCCAGATGCAGTTGGAATGTATACGCGCAATTATAATCCTTGTGCGATTTTACAGGTTGAATTAAATTTTGCATGAGACTTATTTTTCAGAGGCAATGTTACTTCTGACAGTGATGCATATTCCCACATTTCAGTTTACCTGTTCTTCTCAAAAGAGAATTAGACGTGATTTCTGTATAATTCATTATGTCAGGCCAACTATAGAAGCATCTTCTTGCAGCTTGAATAAAAGAAATTCTTAACGGTCTCTAGGTTCCTTGTTTTATATTATATTCAGGCTTTGAACCAAGATTGCAGCAGGTCAACGTGCCGCATTGTTTCTCCACAAGGATTTATGCTAATATTAACAAACTGGAATCATCAATCAGGAGCTAATCTGGGACTGATTTATTATCCTAGTCTGTTTAGCAGAGTCCCCTGGTTCAGAATAATGAGCAGCACACCTTAATGCA
>NW_015387214.1:440503-442622 GCF_001527695.2 Protobothrops mucrosquamatus
AATCAACTCTTTCTATTAATGCTTGTCACTCAATCAAACTAAGAGAGCCCAAGGTCCCAAGAACACACAACAGGTACAACACACCGGAAACAATCCAAGGTCTTTTCAACCAGTAGCCATGCAATTCCCATTAAATATGCCCTCTGAAGGTTCGATTTTGGGCCCTGTTTGTTTTATTCATTTATAAAGTGAACTTAAGCGCTTGAGAGGACGTGTCGCAACATAATCTTTGGGGGGAAAAATTGCTCCTTTCAATTATCTTTTTTTTTTAATCTTGCTTAGCTGGTTGGGATGTATGATTAAGTTACAAGACTACAAACTAGGAGACCGTGAGTTCTAGTCCTACCTGGGGCACAAAATCAGCTGGGTGACCGTGAGCCAGTCACTCTCTTTCAGCCCGAGGAAACGGGCAATGGTAAACCTCCTCTGATATTTTGCCAAGAAACTACAGGAGCTGTCCAGGCGGTCGCCAGGAGCTAAGACTGACTTGAAGGCTCAACAAAAAGAAGAGAAAAAAAGACTTTATTTTAATTTTACTTTACATGTTTTGTATGTGGCAGAAAGCCCAAATAGTGCTTGGTTTGCTACATGTAATGCAAAAAAACCAGTCAATATCCCTGCAATGGCGTATAGTTTAGGGCAGGGGTAGGCAACCTTGGCTCTTTTATGACTTGTGGACTTCAACTCCCAGAATTCCTGAGCCAGCTGTGCTGGCTCAGGAATTCTGGGAGTTGAAATACACGAGTCATAAAAGAGCCAAGGTTGCCTACCCCTGGTTTAGGGGAACTTTTCTCCACCAAATACCCCGAGATCTGAAAAGCCACTTTAGTGTAGTGGTTTAAGTTTGACTTCCGCCTTAGGCACAAAACCAGCAAGATGAGCTTAGGCCAGCCACTTTCTCTCAGCCCTAGGAAGGAGGCAATGGCAAACCACTCCTGAAAAGTCTTGCCAAGAAAACTGCAGGGATTCATTTAGACAGTATCTGAGAATCGGTCACGATTGAATGGAAGAAGAAATCTATATCCTTCTCTTCGGTCGTGTCCAATTCTCGGAGACTGCCTGGATGAGTTTTCTTGACAAGGTTTTTCGGAAGTAGTTTGCCATTATATATTGCCTATAGCTTGGAGTTTGATCCTGACAGGATTCAAGTTTCATTCAGCCTTCCAGCCTTCCGAAGGGCGTAAAATGAGGAGCCAGATTGTTGGGGAAATATACTGATATAGTAAACAACTCAGAGAGGGCTGAAAAGCACTGTGAAGCAGTATATACGTCTGTCCGTCCGTCTGTCCGTCCATCCATCCTTCTATCTATCTATCTATCTATCTATCTATCTATCTATCTATCTATCTATCTATCTATCTATCTATCTATCTATTATCTATTGTCTGTTTATTTCTATCATATCTCTATCTATCTATGTATCTATCTAATCTTTCTATCTAATCTTTCTATCTATTATTTATTGTCTGTTTATCTCTCTATCATATCTATCTATCTATCTATCTATTTCTATTATCTATCGTCTATCTCTCTATCATATCTATCTATCTATCTATCTATCTATCTATCTAATCTTTCTATCTAATCTTTCTATCTATTATTGTCTGTTTATCTCTCTATCATATCTCTATCTTTCTATTATCTATCTATCTATCTCTATCTATCTATTTCTATTATCTATCGTCTATCGTCTATCTCTCTATCATATCTATCTATCTATCTATCTATCTAATCTTTCTATCTAATCTTTCTATCTATTATTGTCTGTTTATCTCTCTATCATATCTCTATCTTTCTATTATCTATCTAATCTATCTATCTATCTATCTATCTATCTATTTCTATTATCTATCGTCTATCTCTCTATCATATCTATCTATCTATCTATCTGTCTATCTATCTATCTATCTATCTAATCTTTCTATCTAATCTTTCTATCTATTATTGTCTGTTTATCTCTCTATCATATCTCTATCTTTCTATTATCTATCTATCTATCTATCTATCTATCTATCTATCTATCTATCTATCTATCTGTCTATTTCTATTATCTATCGTCTATCTCTCTATCATATCTCTCTCTCTCTCTCTCTCTCTCTCTCTCTCTCTCTCTCTCTCT
>NW_015387214.1:446184-456371 GCF_001527695.2 Protobothrops mucrosquamatus
CCTATACCATTTCAGACAAATGGCTGTCCAGTCTCTTCTTAAAAACTTCCAGTGTTGGAGCATTCACCGCTTCTGGAGGCAGGTTGTTCCACTGGTTAATTGTTCTAACTGTCAGGAAGTTTCTCCTTAGTTCTAGGTTGCTTCTCTCCTTGATGAGTTTCCATCCGTTGCTTCTTGTCCTGCCTTCAGGCGCCTTGGAGAATAGCTTGACTCCCTCTTCTTTGGGGCAGCCCCTGAGACATTGGAACACGGCTATCATGTCCCATTCCATTTCTTTCTTCTGATATTCTTCTTATTTAAAAGACAAGTGCAATATGTTCTTCTTCCTATGTTAGAAAACAGCTGGCCAGGACAGATGTCCAATTCATTTTGGGTAAGATTTTTTTCGGTTGTTGTTGTTGAGCTTATTCTTTTAAACCAGAATTAAACAAATGTTGCATTTTTGTTTCCTAACAAGGATGAATAATATGTGAGATTTAAAAAAATAAACACCCAAAGTAACACCTGCAACAATCAACAATAGAGCTCTAGTCTAAACTTGCAGAATTATCCACATGCCAGCCCAACTGTTCTCAGATATCTTTCCATGAACAAGATCTAAGAGGATTATTTCAGGCGATAAAAAATGAGATGGCTTTTCAAGACAAAAGACAAATTAAACACTCACAATAAAGTCAGCGGGTAAGGGAATTAAAATAGAGTCTGAATGTCTACTGCCTTTACGTTTTTAATAATTAGAAGTGCCGTGATGTGTTTCCGAGAACAATTATGCTTTCAGAACTGTTAGTTACGCGATTTGACAATCCCAAATTATGGGATGAGCATTGCAGGTATCACTATGTGGAAACCAGGAGGAGAAGGAGAAACTGAAAAGCAATGGTCGTCATCGGGGGAAAAAATGCATGGAAAGTAGAGTTGGTTGATGGCACAAAATATACGCAGTGATAATGTCCCCTGTTTATTCAAGAATCATGCGCTAGTTTGAAGGGCATAAATATGCATGCCGTGTACTGTGGGTTGCCAAACATATGCTTGTTGAAATGAAAAATTGGCAGCAGGCAGAAGAGATCTGAAGATCACCTCCTGTGGCCTTTCTCAGGATCTCTCAAGAAATAGCAATAGCACTTAGATGACTATGGAGATTCTCAGTCATCCAGGTCATGGTTGTCCCAAAGGTGGTTTTTCAAAAGGCAACTGGACCTTCTTTGTTTAGCACTGAAGACTTATATACCACCCCATAGTACTTTATAGCACTCTCAGTTTACAAATGCCAGCCTATTGCTCCCAATAATCTGGGTCCTCATTTTACCGACCTCGGAAGGATGGAAGGCTGAGTCTACCTTGAACCCATCAGGATCAAACTCCAGACTGTGGGCAGAGTTAGCCTGCAATACTGCATTCTCACTGTGCCACCAAATGCTCTTTACCAATAGCACTTAGACTTATAAACCACCTCACAGTGCTTTACAGCCATCTCTAAGCGGTTTACAGAGTCAGCCTCTTGCCCCCAGCAATCTGGGTCCTCATTTTAGCAACCTTGGAAGGATGGAAGGCTGAGTCAACCTTGAACCCATCAGGATCAAACTCCAGGCTGTGGGCAGAATCATCCTGTAATGCTGCCTTCTAACCACTGCGCCACCTCAGCGCCTATGAATCCCAGAAGGTCATCTCACAAATATGCTAGGTATCTTTGGGCAATTATTTCTATAATGAAAAAGAAAGTGAGGTATGGATCTGTCCTTCTAGTTCTTGAGCTGGAGTTGGGGATGGAAGGAAAGACCTCATCCCAATTGAGATCTTCATCTGGTTCAATTTTACTGCTTCTCTTTGTGCCAAGCAGACCTTCCACTTTGACTGGGGTTCTATTTTGGTGAAAACAGAAACTACGAAAGAGCTGTAAATGAAAGAAATGGATAATTAAGATGCTCATGCTGGCTTTAAGTCTCTTTCTCCTCCACCATCACCACCATTTCTCCTTCTCTTTCTTCTTCTCCCTCTTCTTCATTCTTCTCCTCCTCCTTCTCTTTCTCCCTGACTCCATCTTCCTTCCTTCTCCTTCTCCCTTTTCTTAATCCTCCTCCTCCTCCTCCTCCTCTTCCAAAAACCTAAGGGTCTTGGCTAAATCCCTTTGAGTGTGTTGGCCCTCAGATGATGGTCATTTTTATATATTGTTGCTTCTTTTCTTTAGTGAACATACCCAGAGTTGGGCTACATGGATATTCAATAAATAAATAAGCATATTATAATAATAGATTGATTATGTGCCATCAAACTGGCATGAGCTCTTAGTGACAACTTGCTGTCGGTCATCCTTGTCGTTCTCCTTTCATCTTTCCCAGCATTCCCAGTCTTCTCCACAGAGTTGGGTCTTCAAGAAATGTGTCCAGATTATAGACATGAAGCAGAAAATAAATCAATAGATAGATAAATATTTAGTGTTCAGTTTTCTCTAACTTGAGAGATGTTAAGAAAAGGAAACTGGTGAAAACAGAACCATGTACCATGCAATTGTGCTGAAATTGTTTGAAGGTTTTGATTTGACTTTCAACTCGGGTCCAAGATTCTTGTTTGTTGTTTTCATCTTATAACCCTAATTATATTTATCAGGAATATCAATCATGGCCGATGAAGTCTTTGGACTGAAGAAGTGCTAATGGTACAAAGCATAAATTGAGAATACAAATTACTGTAGTCTTGTTCAAGACCTCCGGTAAAGACAGCCTAGATGTGCATAAAAACATATTCCTTCAGATGAATTTAGCATCTGTTCTGGCTTTGATTAAATATGCAGAATACTTTTAGAGAGTGAACATTATTTCATAAGTGGCCTGAATGAATTGTAATTTTTCCAGTAGGCATTTAAAAAATTACGAACAGATGGAGAGTGGTTGAGACCAATAATTGAATAGGGCTCTGAATTTAAATTGTTAGGGTGTGTGTGTTTGTGTGTGTGTGTGTTAAAAAAAAAACCACACGGAGAATACTGACCCTAATAGAATGCTGTCCATGTTTATTGATAAGTTATCAAGGTTTGATTCAACAACAGCTTTGGTACTATTGTTTATTTTAATAAATAAAAAGAAATCGACAGTGTGGCAGTTCCTACTAAAGGTTGTGTGATTTGATTAGAAGATAGATGAGGAGGTGGTTTTGTATTTCAACAGAAGCATACTTATGTAAGTGATGGATTTTGCTTTCATGCTACCGGCTCTAATTGATTAATGGAGAAACCAATTTTAATTGGCAAGGTCAAATCTTAATTAGTGAGACACAAATTGGGGATACTGTATCATGCTTCGGTTTTGTGTTGCTCTCCCGGACAATAAAAAAAAAGAAAACATTGATCTCGGCTTGAAGGGAATCATCCATCCGGAATTAGCCGATATGCCAAACTGAAATGAGAGATAATTTAGTCCACCAGTGAACCAGGGACTGGACTTTTGCTGGTTGCCAAGGGTCTGCTTCGCTAAATGTGATCAAAAGGTAGGCATGCCCAAAACATTGCGGTGGAGACGATATTTAAGACTATCACGACACCACGCAATCTTCTTGGCTCCTTCGTTCACTTCTTCTTTTGCTCTACTTCTCCCTTCCACCTTCCCTCCTTTTTTAAAATTCATTTTTTTATCCCAAGAAATACCTGACACTTAGAACAATTAACCAGTGGAACGACCTGCCTCCAGAAGTCGTGGATGCTCCAACGCCGAAGGTTTTTAAGAAGAGATTTCAGACAATCATTTGTCTGAAAGGGTACAGGGTTTCCTGCAGGGGGTTGGACTAGAGGACCTCCAAGGTCCCTTCCCACACTGTCCTTCTGTTCTTCTGTCTTCAGACTTCCAAAG
The DNA here is from genome assembly GCF_001527695.2 of Protobothrops mucrosquamatus. Lineage (NCBI taxonomy): Eukaryota > Metazoa > Chordata > Lepidosauria > Squamata > Viperidae > Protobothrops > Protobothrops mucrosquamatus. Next base: position 450,027 of record NW_015387214.1, read on the forward strand.
TAGACCAGATAGGAAACGTCACCAGATGAGATGATAATAATAATAATAATAAAGTTGGAAGGGACCTTGGAGGTCATCTAGTCCAACACCCTGCTCAGGCAGGAAACCCTATACCATTTCGGACAAATGACTGTCTCTTCTTAAAGACTTCCAGCGTTGGAGCATTCACCGCTTCTGGAGGCAGGTTGTTCCACTGGTTAATTGTTCTAACTGTCAGGAAATTTCTCCTTAGTTCCAGGTTGATTCTCTCCTTGCTTAGTTTCCATCCATTGCTTCTTGTCCTGCCTTCAGGCGCCTTGGAAAATAGCTTGACTCCCTCTTCTTTGTGGCAGACCCTGAGATACTGGAACACTGCTATCCTGTCCCCCCTCGTCCTTCTCTTCATTAAACGAGACATACCCAATTCAAGCAACTGTTCCTTATATGCTTTAGCCTCCAGTCCCCTAATCATCTTTGTTGCTCTTCTCTGTACTCTTTCTAGAGTCTCAGCATCTTTTTTACATCATGGTGACCAAAACTGGATGCAGTATTCCAAGTGTGGCCTTACCAAGGCATTGTAAAGTGGTATTAATACTTCACGTGATCTTGATTCTATCCCTCTGTTAATGCAGCCCAGCACTGTGTTGGCCTTTTTGGCAGCTGCAGCACACTGCTGGCTCATATTTAAGGGATTGTCCACTAGGACTAATAATTTCACTTTATTGTAAGGTTATATTTATCAGAATCTTGCAAGACTCCTACCGTCTCCTTAACAGCTTGAGCAACTAGGTATAGTCCATTCTGAACCTCTTTCTCCTCCCGTTATGCAGTTGTGGGCTATGACCTCTCTTATCTATCCCTAGGCAACATTTCTTAGCCTATTAAGCAAGGGATGCAACCAGTTAGGACTCAATTAGCATTCTGAAGAGTTTGTTTCATCTAAAATAAAACTGGTCAGCAAAAAAAAAATAATGAAGTTCAAACTTCATCCCAAGGCTCAGTCCCAAAGAGACTGACAAGATAACGGGCTTAGGAGAAATGAAAAATTAACAATGGTTATCAGCGACCCCATCTTCACAGCAGTATTTTCTCCCTGGAAACCAGACCAGCGAAAAGTCCCACGCAGTATTTGCAAGACGGCGCAAAGCAGCATTCAGAATTCCCTCTAGAACAGGGGTAGTCAACCTTGGCTATTTTATGACTCGTGGACTTCAACTCCCAGAATTCCTGAGCCAGCTAGAGTCTAGAACAGCGGTTCTCAACCTATGGGTCGCGACCTCATTTGGGGTCGATTGGCCATTTCACGGGGGTCGCCAAGCAAGGCTGTCCGCCATTTTTTCCCCCTTTTCCGGCGGGTGCCTTACCTCCCTTGGGCTGGGCCAGCTGGTGGTCGGCCTGCTCCATCTCTGCCGCTTGCCAGCTACGCCTCGGCCGGCGCAGGGGGCGGAACCATGCATGCGCGGCGATCCCGGGCAGGGAAAGTCCTCGACTTATGACCAGTTGGGTAGTCCTCGACTTATGACTGGTTTAGTCCTCGACGTATGACCGGTTTAGTCCTCGACTTACGACCGGTTGGGGGTCGCGGCATTAAAAAGGTTGAGAACCACTGGTCTAGAACATGAAATTATTCTGGGCTCGACAGTTGCAGGGGTGAAAAATGGACGAAGCTGTTTCATTTCCCCCTAGGAATTCCGAAACACGCACAAGAGAGTGGTAGGAGCAAAATAAACTGCTAGTTGTAACAAGCATTTCATCCAAATAAAGTTGCAGTAATTATTTTCCAGCCCCCCCCCCCCAAATGGCAAATCGGTGACACCCTTATAACACTGCAAAGGGGATGCTCTGCACAGGATCGCTTAGCAGAAGAACTGCTGTTCTTCGCTGCTCTGCAGGTTATAGAGCTGAATTTTAAACCCCCGAAGAAAATCTGTAGCATCTTCAAGTGCATTCAAGGACAGGAATAGATTTCAGGGCCCTTGTGCTCCAAACTCTGATCCTACTAAGATTATTTGAGCGTAGAACATAGAATAACAGAGCTGGAGGGGACTTGAGAGGTCATCTAGTCCAACTCCCTGCAGAAGCAGGCGAGTCTATACCATTCCTGACAAGTGGCTGTCCAGTCTCTTTTTGATGGCCTCCACTGATGGAGTTCCAATAACTTCTGGTGGCAAGCCATTCCACTGGTTAATTGCTCTCACTGTCAGGAAATTTCTAACCACTGCCCCACCATGGCTAGCACTGATGCTGTTACCTAGTTGGGTAACGAAATGTCTGCAAGAGAACAACCAATCTTAGAGAGCACCAAGGATGTCTCATTTCAACTCTCAGCTACAAATATTCTGCCTTGTTGGTCTCTCATTTGTAATAGTTCAGAAACCCGTGTTTTGTTTTGTTTTTAAAGAACACAGTTTAATATTAGATCTTCTGCTGATTTCCAGTGTAATTAAATGCATGCATAAACTCAGAGGTGGAAGCTATATATTTTTTTTCCCCGTGCAGGCCTATGAGTAATGAACAAGAGGCACGTGTTATCTTAACAGCTAGAGCATTTTCATCAATCCCTACACCAGCCTTCAATGTTCAGATGCGATCATTTTATTTTTAATTAAAAAGAGCTGCCTCGTGTAATTCAAATTAATCAAGCCCACATTGGAAACACAAGGGAGGAGAGCTTGCTGAAGTCCTGTTGTCAAGTTCTCATGGCCAGAACTGTTTGGTATAATCTGGCAAACTTTCTGCTTTGCAAAAATCATGGGCAAATAAGCTAAAGTCACAGTAGAAGGTTCTGCAAACTTGTTTGTATTTATTCATCCAGAACGATTGAGATCTAAACCAGGGTTTTTCAACCTTTTCAACCATTGTACCACTTTTAGGATATGGCAACATCCGAGTACCACCAGTCGCCTAGCAAGGTGTCAAAAACTTGATGACAAAAAAAAAAGGAAAAAAGTGATAAAGTACAGGTAGTCCTCGACTTACAACAGTTCGCTTAATGACTGTTCGAAGTTACAATGGCACTGAAAAAAGTGCCCCCCAAGCCACAGCCGAGCAAGACACCTGCCTGCCCACCCGGCAGCCTCCTGTCCGAGGTTTTCCTTGTTGTGAGCATTTCTGTTGAGGATTGGCAGCGGGGGTGGGGTGGAGTGTGTGTGTGGTTTTTATTCCCCCCGTCTGCTGGGTGGTTGCAGCAGGTTTTGGTCACTTCACATGACCCTGGGACACTGTGACCGTCATAAATATGAATCAGTTGCCAAGCATCTGAATGTAAATCACAAGACCCTGGAGAGGCTGCAACATTCCAGCTGATTGGCGCTTCTTCTGGGCTCAGCAGAAGCGCCAGGATCAGTGCTGCTTTCCAGCTGATTGGCGCTTCTTCTGGGCTCAGCAGAAGCGCCAGGATCAGTGCCGAGCTTCAGCTGGAGCCTGGCACTGATCCCGGCATTTCCGCTGAGTCCTGACAGCCCTGCAGCTCCAGCCGTCTCTCGCTCAGGCTTGTGTGGTGCTGCCACCGGTTCAGTTCATTCCCCTCCCCCGCTACCACTTTTCTAGGATGGTCGCGTACCACCTGCCAGGTGCCAATGTACCACAGGTGGCACCCGTACCACTGGTTGAAAAGCCCTGATCTAAACTGCACATTTGAATCACCCAGTAAAAGAACCAAGGATGGGAATATGTTTATACATAGATCCATGCCTTGCACTAAGCCATAAGGTCATCATTTGGGTTTGGGCTTACTTGTGTGAATTTTTGCAGTTTATAAATTAGGACCTCATGCTTAGCATGTTGCATAAACCACCCGATTGTGACTTAATTGTTTTTGTTAAAACACAGTGAATACAAAATGTGAAACCAGCCAGCGGTTTTCATCTGGTTTTACTGGAGAATGACCATCTATACTAATGAAGCAATTGCTCATCACTGTCCTGCATTGCGTCTCCTCCAGATTGATATTCAAATGAGAAATCTCACAGGCAGAACTATTATAGCTTTGATAAAATGTTACAAATGCTAGGAGACTATAATTAGAGCAAAAACTGGCATCTCTAAGCCCCAGACCACATCTATAATGGTCACAAATGGAGCATAAGGAATTATCAAATAAGATCACCCCTCTTCACCGTTGTTATGGTGTGTAGAAATGGACGAGGCTGCCAACTAGACAACAGTTAGACAAGTGACAGCTAAGCAATGGGGTTGTTGTTGTTAGTTGCGAAGTTGTATCTGACCCATCGCGATCCCATGGACAACGTTCCTCCAGGCCTTCCTGTCCTCTACCATCTTCTGGAGTCCCTTTAAGCTCACGCCTATTGCTTCAGTGACTCCCTCCAGCCACCTCATTCTGTCGTCCCCTTCTTCTCTTGCCCTCCATCTTTCCCAGCATTAGGCCCTTCTCCAGTGAGTCCTTCCTTCTCATTAGGTGGCCAAAGTACTTGAGTTTCAACTTCAGGATCTGGCCTTCTAAAGAGCAGTCGGGGTTGATCTCCTCTAGGACTGACTGGTTTGATCATCTTGCAGTCCAAGGGACTCGCAGGAGTCTTCTCCAGCACCATAGTTCAAAGGCCTCGATTCTTTGCCGCTCAGCCTTTCTTATGGTCCAACTTCCACAGCCATACATTGCAACTGGGGAAAACCATGGCCTTGACTATATGTACTTTTGTTGGCAGGGTGATGTCTCAGCTTTTTAGTATGCTGTCTAGATTTGCCATGGCTTTCCTCCCCAGGAGCAAGCATCTTTTAATTTCTTGGATGCAGTCCCCATCTGTGGTGATCTTGGAGCCCAGGAAGATAAAATCTGTCACTACCTCCATTTCTTCCCCATCTATTTGCCAGGAATTGAGAGGGCCAGATGCCATGATCTTGGTTTTCTTAATGTTGAGTTTCAAGCCAACTTTTGCACTCTCCTTCTTCACCCGCATCAAGAGGCTCTTTAGTTCCTCTTCACTTTCTGCCATTAGAGTGGTATCATCTGCATATCTTAGGTTGTTGATATTTCTCCCGGCAATCTTAATTCCAACTTTTGATTCAATGGGGAGAGGTTGGCAAACATCTCAGAAGAGACCCACCCTAGTTTCTTGGATTGTAAAGGTGAGGGGAGATTTGCAAGGTTAGCCTGGCGAGGTTGCCCAGATAAGAAGCCAATCCAGAAATATTAATTCTATTTATATTGCAAAGTTTCATTAACGTAATTTCTCTAATACAGTGTTTCTCAACCTTAGCACCTTTAAGATGCATGGAGTTTAACTCCAAGAATTCCCCAGCCAGCCAAAGTGGCTGAGGAATTCTGGGAGTTGAGGTTCACACATCTTCAAGCCACCAAGGTTTGATTAAAGATGATTAAAGGCCTAGAGATAAAAGCATAGGAAGAATGGTTGCTGGAATTGGGTATGTCTAGTCTAGTGAAAAGAAAGAGCAGGGGTGACATGATAGCAATCTTCCAGTATCTCGGGGGCTACCACAAAGAAGAGGGGTTCAGCCTATTCTCCAAAGCGCCTGAAGGCAAGACAAGAAACAATTGATATCTTCTCCATTTCCTGGAGAAGTTTGCAAGGATAAAGCTTCTAGTCCATCCATTAAAATGATCGCCCTTCCATCTCCAATTACAGCCACACTTGACTTGCGAAGGCAAATTTAAATATTGTTTTGTATTAATACATGAGCTTTTGGAAGGATTAGTCCCAGTATTTTAGTCTGCACAATTCCCCCCCCTCCCCCCAGTCAGAACAGTGATTTAGAGGCAAGCTTGAAGAAACAAAAGTAAAAATAATTGCTCACCGGTCTGAATTTGATATACCTTTTATCTTCCTTTTTAAAGGAACGATGCCACTCTCCCTCCGGCCAGATTAGCCAAAATGTACAACGGATGCTCTCCTATGTGCTGGAAGTGTAAAAAAGAAAAGGGCACTTTCTTTCATGTACGGTGGACATGTAGAGAAGCACAGGTGTACTGGCGTATGGTCTGGGAATGGGCAATAGAAATGACTAGACAAAACATTCAATACAAAGCTGAGACATTTTACTATTAGGAATACTAGAGAAAAATGTAAATAAAGATGACACATATTTAATTATTCACATGGTTACGGCGGCAAGGATACTATTTGTTCAAAAGTGGAAAGCAAGGGAAGTACCGAGTGGGGAAGTACTAATAAAGAAAATTATGTATTGCGCAGAATTAGATAGAATAACCAAAAGATTAAAAAATCAGGAAGAAAATGAATTTTATCAAATATAGAATAAATTTTATAGATGGAGGGGGGAAAAAATGGAGGTCACAGCAAAGAGATAAGTTAAGATAGAGACCAGAAATGTACAGTTGTATATAGATATATTATATGTGCTGTAATTAATGTACAATATGGACTGAGA
>NW_015387215.1:0-15405 GCF_001527695.2 Protobothrops mucrosquamatus
CTGTTGGACAAATTTATTTGGTCTCCTGATGAGGAAGCCTAACACAAATTTGAAATACAATAGCACCTTTTACCAAAATTGACTATGTTTTCTCAATTTTCTACCTGTTTATTTCTTGCAGAGTGCCTGTCCTTGTTCTCTACAGTTACAAAGATGACTACTACAAATTCCTGTTTTAGTTATAAGTCAGGATTAAAGTGAGGATAATGAATGGGACAAAATACGTGCTTCCAATTATAGTCATGTAAAGGAAACTTGCACTTTGTTTTTGCTGATTCCCCAAGCGTTTCTCGGACAATCGCTGCCTTTAAGTATTATGTTGAGCTCATGTGCCATAGTTGGCATCTAAAGGTGTAAATATTTTCAAAATATATTGTACAGTATCATTTTCAAAATAAAGTAATCTTCTGATACTTTTGGATGCACTTCAGTTTTTGCTTAAAATAAAATTGGCAGATTGTGGCATTTGGGTATGAAAAAGTCAAGTAACTGCAATTTTCATTGTTCATCCCATGACTCTCCTTCCACATCTTTTGAAATTGGGAAGGAAGGCTAAGCAGAAAAGCAATGATCTCCAGTCATCCCACTGTTGTGAACTGAAAGGAATTTATAGGGAAGAGGCTGAGACACTTGGATATATTTTTCAGTAGAATCAGCTAAGATCTTCTCTAGGACCCCATTTTTCTTAAAAGGGAGGTGATTATTGTACTTTTATAAGTTTTTTTCACATCTATTTTCCTTCTCTAACATGTTGTTGTAATGAATTTTGCTTCTGCCCCTTCTGAGAAGACCCTTTTTCAGATCCAAGTATGAATAATTTGCATGGACCTAATCCAATCTAAGGGCAAGGATGTACAGCAGATCTGAACTGCAAGATGTTTTGGAGGGGAATGGATATATACCTGCACCTGTCAAAGCCTTCTTTAAGAAGACACTTCTTTTCCAGGACTCACATCTGGCTTCCCTGGGACCACACAATTCCAATGTGAGCCCTGGAAAATGACACCAGCAGGGCCAGCGAGCACACCCATACTGTCTCCAAAACACCTTTCCTGCTTCAAATGCAGATAGATTGCAGAAATATTATCGAATGAGTTCTCACCTCACCTCTTTATATTTTGCTTAATAACTTGAATCCTAAGGAATAAATACTTGTAGGGTGGTGGGTGGTGACTGAATATACATATACCCAGGGCTTTTTTTTTTGTCATAGAATGCCCAGAACGGAGTTCCGGCACCTTTTTGGGATGGAACCTTGTAGGGTAGGCAAGGCGGGTTGTATGACGTGTGTGAGTTCCGGCACTTTTTTTTTTTTTTTTTTTACAAAAAAAGCACTTCATATACCTATGTGTGTAATTGATGCAGTATGAATTCAGCTATCCACTGCAAGTATGAGATTGTATGATGCATATGGAGTGCAATCTGAAAATATGACAGGGAAAATGGAATGAAGAATTGGAATACGAAAATGCTGAACTAGCACAAGTGGATGAATTTATGTATTAAGAATGCTTACAAATGATGGGGTTTTTTGAAAGTACAAAAGAATGTATGTTGCAAGTGTTTGTCAAAAAAAGAAAGAAGGAAAAGGAAAAAAAGTAATCCCAGCTGTTGTTCTTTCAGTGTATATGCACATACACATGGCAGAACAAGTAAACCGAAGTATAGGAAAGGCAGCACTGCATATCATTTTTCATTAAGCAACAATTAATCCTAAGATTGCTGTATTTTTCCTGGATCTCCAACCTGCCATTGGGCAGGAATGTTTCTGTTTCTTCTGCCAATGAGAGTGATGAATTGGAACTCCTTCTATTTTTTAAAAGCCTATCTGAGAAGAAAATCTTCTTCTTCCTGATAGGCTATTTAACAATTTTTGTCAGTCCTGCCTCAACTTGAACTTTTAGGCAACAATGATCCTTGACTCCATTTGTTGAGAAAGCTATAGTTTACAAAAGGTCAAGTGAAATACAGTAAAGCAAAGCCAGAACTGAAATTCATGCGCCAAATCCGGAAGTGAAAACTTTTCCCCACTTAGGCACTTCCCCGTTCTGCCCCCCCCCCCCGTCCAACCGATTTCCAAGATGTTTTTGGATTGTTCACTCTGATAGGCTGGCTTGCAGCTGCATTCTTCTCATAGCGAAACGACCTTGAAACGCCATCTCAGAAAGGCATCTTCACTTTCTTAATTTTCACTTTCCCCCCAAGCACTCCTCCCTCTCACCCTCCCCACAAAGTTCATGGCACTGGATGATCTCTTCAGTGCAGGTGTGAGGTGGCAGTTTTGACAATTTTTATTGTATTTTGATTGTCTTTGCTCGCTACCTAGATTCATACATGTAGGTCTGATAGCTCAGATACACACTTTTAAATACCTTTCTGCCTAAAGCCTTTTAGATGAGATTTTTCTCCGCTCAGTGTAGAGACACAGGCTAGTTCATTATTCATACACACTTTAACACAAAACTAGAGAATTACTAAGATACTTCCAAAGGAGCATCAATCATTTGTATTTATTTATCATAGGGGTTAACTGCACATAGCCGTGTGAGCCATAAGCAGTTAGCCATAACCGTGTGAGCCATAACCAGTCTTTAAAATGGCTCTTCTGCTGACCAAGTCTCTACTGACTATTATTTGCACAAAGGGATTCACAGATTGTCACATTTTCCAATATTTTAGTTGCCAAGTTCTGTTTAGTTTGAAAAAAACTAAACAGAATATACAGTCAAGAATATACAGTCAAACAATAACATTTTTAATGAAAAATATCTATAGCTGTGAACCAAATTCATTTCTATGAGAAGATGCATGTTTCTAATTATAATCTTTTCTTGTTTCCATACAAGTCCCATTGAATCAAATTGTTTTGACAGTTGTTACATTAAGCACAAATATTTAAGAATCAAGATACTAGTTGAAAGTTACTTTAATATTGATAAGCAAACTTTACAATTTTTAGTTCTAAGTTTGCTCCTCTTCTAAATCCTGCTGCAGCAATTAAACTTGTATATAACTATTTTAATCTGTTGATTCCAGAATTGTTTCAACAGTGCAAAACTTGCTTAAGATTAGTTTGATTAGTTACCCTGCCACCATAAAGTAATATTTTAAAATTATAGAAAACTTATTTTGTGCCATGCTTTTGTGCCATGCAACAGATATGCTCATCAGTTCACTATATAAAAAACTGTTAAAGCATAGTAAATGCTTCTTAGAAGCTCAGATCCATAAATCATTGACAATCTATTTCCAGTTTTTTTAAAAGCCTATCTATTAGCTATTTAATATTTTTTGTCAGTCGTGTCTCAACTTGAACCTTTAGGCAAGAACAATCCTTGACTCCATTTGTTGAGAAAAGTAAAGTTTACTGAAGGTCACGTGAAATACAGTAAAGCGAAGCCAGAACTGAAAGTCGTTCTCAACCTTTATTCCACTCATAAAACTTTTGCACATACTCAACACAAACTACTACATCAAAATTATTTTTCTAAGTAAAACTTACTTATTGAAATAAGTCAAAGGTATGAAACAAATCAGCTGCGCAAATTTATGCATTATGGATATTTATTTTTGTGTATCACAATCCTGAGAGCATTCTCGGTTTGTATAAGAATCTTATTGTTCAGTTACTAGCTGGAAATGAAGTCAAAAGGTAAGTGGTTACATAAAGAAAAAATGTGGGGTATAACATGGGTCCATTCTTTACAGAAATGTTTTTTTATATCATTGTGTTGCTTTACTTTTCTTGTTTTTGCTTTTCTTGTCTTTCTTCTTTAAACCATCCATATTAGCTCTAATCAAATTTGAATATGCCTGCAATCAAAAACAAGATTTTTTATAAAAAAAAAAACAAGTTTCAGGAAACTGCTAATCTTTGTCTCAAAATATTTGCAGAGATAAAGCAGCTACACTTTTTTATAATAGGTTTCAGTCATGCATTCAGTGTAAAAATTGAAAATCAATTGATAAAAAAATCTGAAGTCTTAAGTGAATAGATGCAAACTTACCATCTGGAATTTGTTAACTTCCCTTGAACTCACCTATAAGGAATTAATCACATGATAAAATTATTAGATGATGAACCAATATATTCAAAAACAATTGGTTCTGTTGATCACAAAATTCAGAAAAATAAGAATTGATACATTATGTTTTGATGCATTGGTTTAGTGCTGAACTAAAAACCAGGAAAGTGAATATTAGATCTCCCTTCGGTATGAAAGCCCTCCGGGTAAGCCATATTTTGTCAGTCCAACCCACATATCAGGACTATAGAGAAAACAGGAAGAGCATAATTAACTGTGAAGTATACAAAATAATAGAATAATATGTGGCAAAAAAGCAAAGAGAGCAATAGGTGTCTTAGGTGAAATTGCAAAACATCTCGGTACCATTTGAACACCACTCACATTGACAAAATCACCCATTGCAAAAGGCAGTTTTATTTGGAACAGCTTGCATCCTTTAACACCATCAAGTAACATCTTCCCACCCTACGTATTTGAGAAGAACTTAATAGGTGGATAAAAATGCCCAATCTAGTCTAATCATACAGCTGTGCGACCAACAATTCAGTCAAAGTTACAAGTCCATAATATAAATCATACATATAAAGAGACCAATGAAATCTCTTCAAAAGGTATAATTAATAATTTTGAAATTAGACCTTTTAACTCCTCTGAACTTGATTACTCCATTTTTGGAATTTACAGATAATGCAATGGTGAAAAAACATCCTTTCGTAAAAGAATAGTACTTACCACTGTGCTTATTTTTTTCTTCCCATCTGTGGCTCTAAGAAGACATTTGTTGTCTACAGGCTCAAAACTCTCAAGATGGCCCTTCCGTGGAATTGGTCTTGTCCGACCATCATCTACATTAAAATAAGCATCAAAGTTAGGTATCATACTTAGCAAAACTAGCAAGTTAATTTTTCCCATCCAAAGATGGCAAAATAATGTTTTAATAAAATAATTTCTCCATTTTTGAATTCTGCTTCACATATCAGAATTCTACAACTGCAGATTGGGAGGCAACAATTTTGTTAGAATGCTGGTTGTTATATTAAGGTGGGCATAATAATAATGTTTCACAATATTAAGCACACATGAAGCTGTTCTTTAATAGTTAAAGGACCCAACTCACTTCCCAGTTGTGGCAATGCCAATACAGATTGCTCACTTGGAAGCAAACATTTTCCCTCCCATGCTACAAGACAAAAAAAAATATTTTTTTCTAAGAGAATTTATTACCTTTTCATATTGTTTATGATTCAAGCAAGGGGAGAATAAAATTTGGCTTTCTCTTTTTTTCCTGTTACCCCAATACCAGGTGAATTGGAGGCAAGATACCTTAGAAGTACAGAAAACCCCATTATTGTTATGTTCCTCTTTTCTCCAATCCACTATTCCAGCGTTTCTCAATCGTAGCTACTTTAAAATGTATGGAGTTCAACTCTCAGAAATTCCCAGTTAAAGGCTATTATAAACAATGGGTGCAGCGGGACACAGATCACCTATCTCTGTGAAAACTATATCAGGAAAAAAGTTGGAAGTTTCTATCCAATAAGCAGAAAATATTCAGATTAAGGGAAAATACGTTTAGGAAGCATTAAACACCCCTGACTCAGTACAGATCTAAATCAGGTTTTTTTTCCCCCCCAAAGTTTAAATTTGAAGTAATCAACTCCTATATTATTACTGAAGTTACTGCTTACCCACTTACTAACTGAACTGCAGTTCAACTACTCAGTACTGCAGAATCTTCCTTTTATTTTGTTATGAGAAAATACTGATGAGCTAAATGTGAGACAAACAGTAATGTAACACTTACATTTCTTTAATGTTATATAGACACTGCCTGTGGTCCTGCATTTCTGAAAAAGCCTGGTTAGCTCTGTCAAGAACTGCAAACAAACAAAACATCTAATTGTTACAGAGATCACAACACTGAATTATTTTCTTTTTCTAGCTAGTGAACAATTCTATCCTAAAGCTTTCAGTCACGCCCAACTGAACTGAAACCGCTGCATTTGACTATTAACCCACAGCATTATAATCTATTCATGGAGCTAGATATGCACTGAATCTACATCTTTCATTGCCCCTTACCTCCCTATTAAACAGATTCTCATTTGCGTTAAGATAGACCTCTTGTTACATCACAGCCAATATTCTTAAAATAAGTGCCATGTAAGCCACTTCAAATGAGCCCCTTGTAATGATAATTAATTTTCCCATGACAAGGAGTTTTCAACAGGCACGTTAACAGTTGCAAAATGAGATGGGGCCAGAAAACGAACTGGCACGTAGCAAAGAACTCGTGCCATGGGCTGGAGCTTCTGGCATTCACCATTAACTGCGCTCTTAAAGCGCCCCCCCTGTGCCAATAAATGCCGTGGCGGGGGGGGGGCTAAACAACCTTCAAGAGTGACATAATACTATTCTTGTGGAAAACGAAAGAACTCTTACGAATTCCAGAGGGGTTTAGCAGAGAGGTTTATTGCGCAGGTTCAGAGGCATATTAGAGACAGGCAATTCTGAACGAGGAGGGCGGGATTAGACTTCAGTTTTTATACTTCCCTTCTTTCAGGAACAAAGGGACTACACATGATAATACACTGTAATACATTTGGATCGTTTCTCACGGACATACAACGGAAGGTTTTGCTACATACAAAGTATCCATGTGCAACGCGCATTTGGTTAGCCACCTATTACTGACACAGGACTTTCCCAGTGAATTTTCCCAGTGATTATGCATTACATCATTATTCTAGCAATTATGCAGACACATCACTATTGCAGTTATGCAGACAAATCATTATTCTAATAATTGTTCATTTTACTACATTACTATAAGAGGGAAGTGATGGGCGCTCCTCCTTGCCTGTCCAAGCGCCTTATGCACCATTAATATAATATAATAATATAGTAAATTGAACAATTATTAGAATAATGATTTGTCTGCATAACTGCAATAATGATGTGTCTGCATAATTGCTAGAACAATGATGTAATGCATAATCACTGGGAAAATTCACTGGGAAAGTTCTGTGTCAGTAATAGGTGGCAACCAAATGCGCTCTGCACATGGATACTTTGTATGTAGCAAAACCTTCCGTTGTATGCCTGTGAGAAACGTTCCTAATGTATCACAGTGTGAATTTCAATGTGTAGTAGCCCTTTGTTCTTTAAGGAGGGGAGTATAAAAACTGAAGTCTAATCACGCCCTCCTCGTTCAGAATTGCTCATCTCTAACATGCTCTGGACCTTGCGCAATTAAACTTCTCTGCTAACCCCTCTGGAATTCGTAAGAGTTCTTTCGTTTTCCACAAGACCATTAGTCCGGCTGCTAGAATCTAAATACAGATTTTGAAAAGACCCAATGCGGAAAAAACTGCCTCCTTTTTTTGTTAACCGCCCCCCCCCCGTCCCACTGCCGCCTAATCTGCTCTACACAGCAAGGAACAGCTGGAAGACAGCTGTTCCCTATGAAGGGGCCAGGTCGGAGGACGTTTCCGCTCATAGCAACGGGCTTTGCGAGCTCCAAGAGCGGCCCCTTCCCTAAAAGGCACCCCCGGGACGGAGCGTTAGGCCACGGCACCTGCTCGCTCTCCAGCAGCACCATCGCTCGCGCGCTTCTTCCCAGCAGCTGATGCAAACTCAGCCAACTCCCAACAGCAGCCCAACCGACGGACAACCGGCCAGGAAACGGAAGTAGCGAGAGCACACGAGGGGCGGAAACTCTAGACAGAACGTCCACCGCGCACAGCATCTCTCTGCTGCCCCCTGCAGGGCTCCAGACAGAATTGCATTCAGAACTTGTTCTCGGAATCGAAGGTTGCTCGCGTGGATCAGCGTCGGAAGAGCCCCCCCCCCGATTGGTCTGATTTTTTTACAGTCTCTCCGCTGTGCACGCAGAGGCTGAAATCTATCAGGTGCCAGTTCTGCTCTCCAATCCATTGTAAAAAGAGAAGAATCCCATCCTGTCACCCATTATATTCAGGGTTCTCAACCTTGGCAACTTTAAGACTTGTGGACTTCAATTCCCAGAATTCCTCAGCCAGCAAAGCTGGCTGAGGAATTCTGGGAGTTGAAGTCCACAAGTCTTAAAGTTGCCAAGGTTGAGAACCCCTGCTAGGTGATCTGGTCCCTCCTGCATAAGTAGAAACCAGTGGATTTACCTGCAAGGGTACTATCTGTCAAATAAAGTCATTCAGATCTAGCCTGAGTCAGTTAATAATGAGTGTGATATAGAAGAGTTCCTGATAGTGCTTTGAAAAAGTATACACAAAGCCACCCCAATGCTGGGACTGCTAGAACTGGGCTGCCAAAAATCTGTATGGCCACAAGATTACAAAGACAAATTGTTTTTCTTTTTCTTTTTTCTTTAGTGTCTCTTTGCTATCAACTAAGTTTTGACAACCCAGATCCAGTAAAATCCTTGGTAGTGGTGCGTTGCCACATTTTGAAAACTATGGAAAATTACCATCAACGGAGGGGGGGATGGTGAGGAGCAATATTAAAACCTAATAAAGCCTTTGTTATGGTATTTATTTTATTTTATATTTTATTTTATTTATTTTGGTTCTTTCCAGTCACTGGATTCCTGGTCCCTGTTTGGACAAGTCCCTGCACTTTTCTTGGCAAGATTTTTAGAAGTGATTTGCTACTGCCTCCTTCCTAAGGTTTAGAGAAAATGGCTGGCCCAGTAGTCATCCTGCTTGCTTCATGTCAAAGATGGGACTAGAGAACTCATGATTTACCAGTTTCTAACCTGATGCTGTAACCACTACATCCGGTGCTTTTTTTGTAAAAAAAAAAAAAAAAAAAAAGGTGCCGGAACTCACACACGTCATACAACCCGCCTTGCCTATCCTACAAGGTTCCATCCAAAAAAGGTGCCGGAACTCTGTTCTGGGCGTTCGATGACAAAAAAAGCCCTGACTACATCAAATGATTCTCTTTATTAGGGATTACCTCATAGCCATAAGAGTAGCAAAATGTATTTTTCTGCTCTAACAATGTCTGCATCCTGTCACCCATTACTTTAGGTGATCTGGTCCCTCCTGCATAAGTAGAAACCAGTGGATTTACCTGCAAGGGTACTATCTGTCAAATAAAGTCATTCAGATCTAGCCTGAGTTGGACACTTGTTATGTAGGTTCAATGGAGTTGATTCAGACAAGCTCTAACTTGATTGGGAGGAATTTGAGCCTGTTAGTCCTGAGGAACTGAATAGAGTCCCAGAGTCATTTCCACCTGTGTTACAGACCCATGCCTCTTCCAATAGCTTAAGGCAGGGGTCCCCAACCCCCAGTCTGTGGACCGGCACCGGACTGCGGCATGCCAGAAACCGGTCTGTGCAAACAAGCAAAACCCCATCCACGGAATGCAGGAAGTACATGAAACCACGCCCCCTCCGATCCACAGAAAAATCTCCACGGAACTGGTCCCTGGTGCATAAAATGGTTGGGGACCTCTAAGTTAAGGCATCTTGGGAGGTGATGTGTGGTTCATTCACTTGATGGTGAATGCATCTTTGGGTGGAGGGATTCCATTATCTTTAAAGGAACCAATAGCCTGCACACTCCTCTGAAAGCCACTTGTCTGGGACACTACACATCCTCTTCACGACCTGTTTCCTTGTTACCTTCTGGGAGGAGGCTTCATGGTATCCAAAGCAGAACATCCAGATTCAGTCATAGTTTTGTTCCATACGGTGTTAACCTTGTGAACTCTAAAGCTTCCTCTTTTTGTAACATATTCAAGATGGTCAGTGAGTAATATTTATATGTTATTTATATGTAAGGGTGAAGGTTTATACATATGTTGTATATAGCATGTTTAAATGTGTGTTATGTGTACATTTTTGGGAGCAAGCAACTAAATTTCATTTTTAATGTGTGCCAATGTGCTCACAGTAAAAAATGACACTAAAGGTTATCCTATCCTATATGCATCTGCTGGTGGCTGCCCCAGTGAAGCTGTCTTGGTTTTGTCCAGTATTTGGAGGCTGTGAAGATCTGGATGGAGAAAAACAGGTTATGACTCAACCTTAGCAAGAATGAGTAGCTATGGATTTGTCGGAGGGTGTGAGGGGGCTGGGATCCAGTTCTGGAGACTTTTCACCCTTCGTTCTGGATGGGATGGGATGGCACTTCCCCATTCAGCGCCAGTTTGAGAGTTGGGGATCACTCAGTTTTGTATGAATTTTCCCAGATGCTAAGATCATCTTTAGAATGGTCTCGAGCTCTAGAAGCCATTTAGATCAGCGGTTCTCAACCTATGGGTCGCAACCCCATTTGGGGTCGATCGACCATTTCATGGGGGTCGCCAAGCAAGGCTGTCCGCCATTTTTTCCCCTTTTCCGGCGGGTGCCTTAC
This sequence comes from Protobothrops mucrosquamatus, assembly GCF_001527695.2. Taxonomy (NCBI): domain Eukaryota; kingdom Metazoa; phylum Chordata; class Lepidosauria; order Squamata; family Viperidae; genus Protobothrops; species Protobothrops mucrosquamatus. The sequence continues at coordinate 10,388 of NW_015387215.1, forward strand.
TTCCCTTGGACTGGGCCAGCTGGTGGTTGGCCTGCTCCGTCTCTGCCGCTTGCCAGCTACGCCTCGGCCGGCGCAGGGGGCGGAACCACGCATGCGCGGCGCTCCCGGGCAGGGAAAGTCCTTGACTTGCGACCGGTTGGGTAGTCCTTGACTTACGACTGGTTTAGTCCTCGACTTACGACCGGTTGGGGTTCGCGGCATTAAAAAGGTTGAGAACCACTGATTTAGATGATGTTATTATTATTTACTTATTACAAAAATTTATATGGCCATTGAACTCACTCGAGATAACTCCAGGTGGGTTACCAAAGAGATGTGGGAGTTAACATTTTCAGAGATTTTCAAGGCACACCTTAATCTAGGCTAATTTCTGGCACCTTATAACTTAACAGATCTTTCATTTGTTTTCTTGAAATAATAAATTGCCACAGATATCAATATTTTAGTCAGTTATTATTTAATAATGAGATATCACAGGTTCATAACATATAAGAAACAAGTTTGAAAAATAGTTCCAGCAGTGAGCATTATTGAATAAGTTTGACTTTAAACCATAGTGTGAAATAAAGCAGGTGGTATCTCCTTCCAGAAAATCAACCTTGGATAAAAATGCATTTTACCATTGTAACTTGGGGAGGCGCTGTGGCTTCACAACAAAATGAGAGTTACTACAGTATTATACTTTGTTCCCCCAGGATGGTGAAATGAAGTTAACAGCATTAATTCATTACTGTAATGCAAATCAACTTCAAAATATGTTAGTGCTATCATAGGAAGCTCAGTGATAAACAGCCATCATTTTTTAAATTGTCTAAGGAGAACCATAACAACTAGAAAATGTGTTTATTTAAAAACAAATTTTATGAACTTTCTTTTCCAAGGGCACTATTAATATTTCTGGAATAATATGTAATTGGATTATTTACAGAATAGAGCTATTTCCTATGGTTGTTAAGCATATGCTGTTTTTAGTGGGAGGTATTTAAATAATAATCAGATTTTTATGATTTAATTGTCCATTTTATTTGCTTCTCATACGGTGTCTAGATCAAGAAAAGCACATCACATTCTTAATTAGCTTTATAGTTCATTTCTTTTCAAAGCTGTTCAATATTATGAATCCAAGTGGAGACTATAAACTACACGTTGGCATTAAAATAAGAAAAGCTTTTTTAAAAAATAAGGCTGTTGAGCCTTTAATAATTATGTTATAGCTATAGATTTGACAGATAGAGTGTTTTTCTTGCCTCACTTGATTGATTTCTCCTTGCCACAAAAGTGTTAAAGATCTTGCAAGATGTAAAGAAAAACAGTTGGCAACCAAATCAAAAGTTTTGTAGGTCAACTGGCAAGACTGAATTAGAAGTTTACACTGGGGAATTGCATAATACAAAGCAGCAAAGAGTATTTCTAGGTCACTCTTTGTAACAGATCCTAGAAAAGCCAGAATTCTTTGGTTCGTGAGAGACAGATATTTGGAGACTGTTGTTCTCACAAGCTCCTGAGAAAATAAAAGATTGCAGGAACTGCATCCAATATAACACTGAGCAAATCCAAATAGTTGTAGTCTTTGCTACTGAAAAGAAGATAAACAAGTCTGGCCCCATCAGCAAGAGTGACTGTGAATCGGCCTCTCAGCGTGTAGATATGGGGAAGGGAACAGATGCAAGGTTTGAGAAAGTAGAACTCTTTGCAACACACAACCTACTTGGTGTCTCCTGAATTAGCCTGCCTTCTGCTGTAACAGAAGTTGATATTCTATCGCTAAAAGAGAAACAAATCTAGTTGACTTGCTTGGACATTCCCAATATATTTGTCACAGGCAGCAAAATGTCTTAACACAGTTTAGGAGAAAATCTGTAGAAGATTGGACAAGTGACATTTATTTATTTATTTATTAGATGCATATTATAAATTATAAAGTTATAGATTTATATTTCCACTAAAACCTGAATTTCTCACAGTTCATATTTAGACTGAAGCAGAGATTAAAAAGCTAATACAGGTAGCCCTTGTTCAACAACTGCCTCATTTAGCAACGATTTGCAGTTATGATAGCGATGGAAAAAGGAGTTAAAAACTGCAGGGAAAAAAGTGAAAATACAGAGAAAAGTAAGAATATAATAATATTGTGGTTACTATTTTCTGATTCTATTCTTTAAAACGCCCCTTCACTATTTTTATTGGTACAAAATTTTGCAACATTTTTCCAGATTGTAAATCTTACCTTCTGCCTAAAAATTTCAGTCCCCTTTAGTGTCCAGTTTTTGAAAGCATAAATTGCTTATCTTTGTTTTGTCTTATAAAAACCAAAACAAATCTATTTCCCATAAGAAGCTATTTGTTATTAATTCTAAAATCTTATTGTAAAATTTTCAATATCACAATTTTATCTGGACCCTTAGTTCATTTATAATTTTCTAAGATCAAAACCTTATTTAGCTGTTTGCTGGTCATTTTAAATTCTTTAAATTCTTAGGCTTATGATTATTTTTTTCTTTAATTCATTCATTGAAGACACACTTATCTGGTGTTTTCAAACATATCATTTTGAGGGTCTCTAATAACTTAATATTTGTTAATGCATAATTTCCAAAAGTAATTAGAAAGAGATTTATGAACTTAGTGTCCTTTAAAAAGCTCTGAGGCAATTGCAAGCAAGATAGCTGATCTTTCCTCCTAGGCCTGGTATTCTTTGGTCTTCTTGTTCATCTTCATTTCTAGCTTGCTTGCATCTGACCTTAGCACGCTGATCTTATTTTCCAACCTAATCTTCCATTTTGGTGATGCATTCATTGTTTGTCTTTTTTTTTTCTTGTTAGTTGATTTTGCATTCAATATATTCAGTTATAACTGCAGCCATGTTATACATTAGTTGGTTTGTATGCCGCTGACTCTCAACAACTTTGGGTGGCTCAAAACAATCAAACAAGGAAATTGCAATAAAATATGCAACATAAACAAATAAAAATAGCAAACATGATGAAGTAAAGTCAGGGTAAACACCCAGGGCTGCTACAGAGAAAGTGGGCTTCTAGGGTCATGAGAAATGACATTGTTTAATCAAAGGAACCCAGAGAAACCCAATCCTGCAAGATCAAATTGGCTGAGAAGATGCCATAGGCATAGGAGATAGGTGGTCCCTCAAATAACCAAGTACAGAAATACCTCCTTTTGGTGAATTTAACAGATATGCATGCTTGAGAAGAGATTTCCATGGTATCTGCAACACTTACAGTATTGGGATTATCTTTAAAAAGCACAAGGACACATTTACACATCTCCCTCATACTGATAATGTGAAGATCTGTGTATATACACTTTTTATGCAACGTGAAAGTTAAATTCTAAACATAATCAAGTAAAAAGCCAGCTAATATTTCTGAAAATGTGAAGATTGAACTGTAGAAGATTACTTTTTCAAACTGGGTTACAGACTTTTTCAAAGAGAGAGTATAGCACTAGATAGACTATGAAGCATCAGAGCTCATGGATTGCTTGCCAGAATATTATAGATGAGTTAATAGCAGATAATGGCTTGTAGTTCATGACTCATTTGAGTAAAGCTCTTTGATCATTATGTCCAGGAACAAGACGCTATTATGAAGAAACTGGATGGGAGAAAAGCAAAGTCAGTCATAATAGATTATGAGGTTCAAATTAAATGAGATATTATGATGTTCATGGAACATTCTGACATTAAATGGCAGATCTAGATTGAGAACCAGGCTCGTGGGAAAGAAGACCTGATTGTGATTTGCCTTACACATCAGTAGTTGGAACTTCTACTGGAGGAAACTGATCTAAACATTTTTTATACCATACAATCCCAGGAAAGTCAGCCCACAGCAATGTCTAAAAAAATTAGTAAATGACAACATATTCAAATATATACGCGATAAACTTATACCACAATAAATAGCTACAAAATTAAAAAGTATTCAGAAATATCATATACCCAAGCACGAAATCACATTAAAATTAAAAGACTAGACAGTAGATAAAAACATATCCTCTATGGGGTAAAAAAAGTCTTCTTTTTTTTTTAAAAAAAATCTTAAACACACCAAAGTAGCAACAGATTACAATGTTAGGAGGAAGAATTCCATAGGTCTCCATGGAAAAGAGGAGAGGGAAGGAAGATACTCTACCTTTTTTTGGATTAACAACAAAAATTACAGCAAATATTCACCACCATCACAAAATTACAGCAAAAATCTGCAAAAAAATGTGCTTAGGTTTGTGTGTTGTGTATGTGTGTGTGTGTGTGTGTGTGTTAATGTATGTATGTATGTATGTATGCATGTATGTATGGTGTTTTCCAGCATCAGAAAGATGATTTTTCAATCAAAATATTTTTCCAATAAATCTTTATTTTCAAGAACATAGTGATAATAAAGAATCAACAATGTACTGTTTAAATTTTACCATAGAAACCTATGATAAGTCATGTGATTTTATTGACAACAGTGATCATACAGTTGAAGGGGCTGGATTGGCAAATTCAATACCAATCTACATTTGTTAAAAATGTAGAGATCCAGTTATGGTGTCTTCAGAAAGAGCTCTAAACTTCTAGACTTTTCTTAATATGAAGGAGAAATCAAAATATGCCACTAAACTCCTTGGAATAAGAATGATTTTTTGCATGGCCATTATGCTACCAGATCTGAGCTAAAAAATGACCACAAAATGGCTATAAAAAGATGACAGAAACTTTTAATTCACAATTGTCATACACTCATCATTAGAACTTTTGTAGCCTGGGTCTTGCAGCCATAGCTAAATTAACCCCACCCAGTCAACCATATTGTGGTGATAGAAGCCCCCCCTCCCCACTCTTTTTAACAGCCTTCAGGTCTGAAGTCAGAAAAACCCATCTCCACTAATAAAATACAATGTTTCCTTAAAGGCAATAGAATGCTGACAGGACAGCCTTGGAACCAATCAACATTTAAAAGGCACGGGAGTTTAAACACTTGGGCCCATGCTCTTACACTTCTGCCTAGCCAGGAAGA
>NW_015387215.1:15505-30077 GCF_001527695.2 Protobothrops mucrosquamatus
GCTTGTAATCACACAATTCCATTGGCTGGTAAGACCCTGTTGCTAGTTAGCCAACCAGCAACGGGCATGAAACTGTATGCAGATGGAGAAGGGCAATCACCCTTAATGGGCGATCAATGGTGAAGGGCAATCACCCTTAATGGGTGATCAGGATATGCATAGGGGATTAAGGGGGGGGGGAATACAAAGAACACAACAAACCTTCTTTCCAAGCAGCTGCCTTTTGCATTTTTCCCCCTCAGAGAAAGCATCCCATTCTTGCAACAGTGGGAATACTTAACCCAGTCCACTGACGCGCAGTGTAGAGCTTCTCTCCCAGAACAAGAAGTGAAGCAAAAGAACAGCTGAAAAGGCAAGCCTGTTACAAAATGCAGTATCCAGGACTGAAAGCATAAATCACTCCTCCTGTACTGTACGCAAGTAAGCCTACTGTCTGGCTATGGACTAATGGACTATGGACACCTGGCTATAAAGATAGGTGCTCACTCAGTCACTGCTCAGTTGTTTGTGGTCAGCAAAGCAGATCGTCTTAAATGTGCCCCGATTGCCAACCCAAAGGTGCATTTTCAAGAGGCAACTGGACTTCCTTGGTTTTCTTTGAAGATGTTTCACTTCTCATCCAAGAAGCTTCTGAACCTTTTGAAGAGATGAAGAAACTTTTGGGATGAGAAGCAAAATGTCTTCAAAGAAAAACAAGAAAGTCCAGTTGTCTCTTGAAAAAGCATTTTTGGTACAACCCTGACTTGGATGACTATGGAGAATCTCCATAGAGACAGTTGCCGATGGAACATCATGAAATCTGTGGTCTAGATCACAGTCCATCCTGAAGCCAAATCTACTGATCAGATACTGAAAGCCTATACAGTATATGATGCTGTAAAACCTTATCAGTACATTTCCAGTGCAACAGCTTGTGGGATACTAGGCCAACCCTGGAGAAATTGGGTAGGGTTTCCCTTCCAGAATAGTATTTTTTCACACAGTGTGGTGAATAAGCTAGTGGCTGACTGGATAATGTGATTTTTTGGGGAGGAGGCCAATGTCTATTTGCAAATGACATTTAGGGGGTTGGACATTTAGGTCCCTTCCAACTGTTATTCTGCTAATGCTAGTACTACTCCATTATCAAAAATATGAATTTACACAAGCAAAAATAGATACATAGGAAGGTGATTTATTTGTTAACTCTGTGCATTTCCTTTTAATAACCCCTTAGCTTTATTGCTGAATATCTTTCATAAATATGTATAAGACAAAAAAAGGTATCAAGGAATTTGAACATTCAAGCAATTGTATAGCATAGACCAGACATGTCAAACTTGTGACGTTACATGACGTCGTGCGACGTATCGGACCTTTTTCCCCATTGCTGGCAATGGGGTGGGCACGGTTTCATCATGACGCGTCCGGCCCTTGGGCTGGCAGTTTGACACCCCTGGCATAGACTATTATTCAACCTGCAATTTAAAGAGTGCCCAAATCATTTCTATTTACAAAAATTAAAATTGTAACAAAAACTACGATTGTAAGAGTAATTTAATTTTTCAAATATTCCCAATGAAGAAACTAAGCATCATTACAAATATTCTGTTTGGCTCGTATTCATCTTCCACAAGCTCTTATTCTCTTGTAGAAACTGAGAAAGTGTTACATCACGATGGAACGAGAATGCCAAATTGTAGAGAAGGCAGATAATCCTGATACACTCAGACCTCTTTGGCTTAGGTTAAAATGACATGACAAAGAAAAGAAAAGACCATGTCAAGGACAGCCTGACTCATACCCAAGCTATTGGTTTTAAGTCTTTCCAAATTCTGGTTTGTAAACAAGAGTCATAAAACCTGTTCATGTTCCATTGGCTTCCTTAAGGCTCTGTATCAGATAGCTGGTTGGCTCTGAAACATCCAGATTTGAAACATTATATATAAATTTTCTGCTGTTATGAAGGTGGTAAGCTTGGGCAACCCCATGGTGGAATGCCTGCTACAGTGGAATTATGGTCTTGCTACCTTTTTCAAGAAAGGAAGGCTTCCCCAAACTTTGCTGTTGTTGCCACTATTACATTTGGTCCAGGAATGTCCTCTTTTTCATATTTATAATAGTCAACCATGATTTTCTTTCTGTACCTCTCTTAATGTGAGTTGGCTTATAAATTGGAAATGGAAAAGCCAATGAAGAAATGTGTCATTGTTCTAGTTTTTTTGTCAAGTAGAATAATATTGTATCTAGGCAGGATAGTAGAATAGAAAGAGCACAGAAACTCTGTCTGGCTATCTGGGTCTTTTGAGGCCTGATCAGAGATACATCAACAATGGATTTTCCAGTCTGGCATCCTCCTGATGCTTTACTGCAACTCCCAGAATTCTTAGCCTGAGAAAGGCAGTATGTAGAAGAAATTACAAATGAAAGAAGATACAGTCTCCTAATTCCAAACAACTCCAACCCATTCTTCTAGTTTCATTAACCATTTTTAGTCTTCTCTCAAAAATTGAGAGGGGTTAATTCAGGGGTGGACTGATGAGAATTAGACATGACAGATGCACGAGGGCTGTTTACTACTCAGAACAACAAATAACTGGCCAGATGTAGGAATGACATGTTTGTTTGATCTACCATACAAAAATTGGGTGGGAGAGGAAGCCACTAAATGTCAAGAATGGTGATGCCATTACAAAATATTGTCTTATTTTTGCCCACACCTAAACATTGTTTTGTATAAATTGATTCAAAAGGTGAAAAAAAAAATTCCAAGCAACATTGAAGGGAAGCATCATCACTTAGCTGAAGTTAATTCAAGCTTTTCCTTCTAGGAAACCCAGAGCCTGTTTTTTTTACTGGTCTTGCCAAACTGCAACTGCTTGACCCTGTAGAATGATGGTAATTTTGAGGACTAATGCCATATTTGCCACAAGTACTTACTTTTTTACTTGAATAGTGCAGAGAAAAAGAGCAATTTAGGTTAAAGTGGCTCACCTACAACAAAGTCCACAACAAGTACATCCTTTTAGCTTAGCGAGAAAGCAGGTAAAGACATAATACAAGCATAATACATATTAGAAGCATAAACTGATGTGTAAAATGGAAAAGGAAGTTTTTCTCCCTCTCTCACAAATGTTAGAATCTGGCTCATCCACTGAAACTTAACCCAGAAAGATTAAGTACTTACAAAGAGGTATTCTTGTGTCGACCTTGATCTTAATGACTCACACATCTTCCACAGCAGCAGCAGCACAGAAATGGTTTTTCTGGAGTGTTTTAATTTCTCTATCTTGTCATTAGCAATGGGATTCCTATGTGGTCTCCCATTCAAATATTAACCAAGGTCTATCCAGACTAGTTTCCACGATCAGCCAAGATTGACTAAACAGCTGGTCTCGGAGAGGTTAAGCCTTGGACCTCATGAGTTCTATAGGAGATGATTAGGAAATCCTATAGATATAGGCATAGGTGTAGAAGTAGATACATACACATGGATGCACATACACATATACGTATAATTTTATTAACAGTTTTACATGGATAAAAGGCAAATATAAAAATAGAGAGAGAAGAAAGAGAAAGAATAAAAAAAGTGCAGAAAGCAGTAGAATGAAAGAAAAAGAAGCACAACCCAGAAAAAATAAGCAACCTCCAACCTTCTTTTCAGCAGTTACAAACAAATTAATTATTCTTCTCCCTTTTTTAATATTATAAAAATCCCTTCTGGTTTTCATTCATTCCCTTTTCAATCATCAAATCCAGAAATCCTCATTTCATTCTTTTCCACTTTCAGCAAAAAGTCCATAAAAGGTTTCCAGTATTTTATAAAAGCATTTGTTGTTTTGCCCCAACAATACTGAGCTTATTTGAGATATGATGCAAATCAGTGTTTCTTAAACTTTTTTTTTTAATCTCAAAATCCATTCCCAGCTTTAAACATTATGGAAGATTCCAAAATAACTTTTGTTTGTATGGGTTATATGTATTGATACTTGCCACATTAAAATATAAAATTGATGCATTCATAGTTTATTGAACCATATTAAAAACATTGTTAAATCCATTAGATTTTTCATTTTCAACTTTATATTTTTAACAAATAAAAATAATAAAGAGTGACATTATTTTTATTTTTTGCAAATTTGTTCAATGTCTGGCAAATAATTTTCACAAACCCCTGAGAGGGTTTTGGGGGAGTTCCAGGAATCCTTGGACCATGCTTTAAGAAAAACTGGTGTAAACAAACTTTTATGAAGCTAATTGAAGACTCTGTGTTTGTCTGTGCATGTGTTTCAACTTCCACTCTAGTCCAGAAGTCCTCCTAGGATTGCCAGAATCTGACCCAACTGTTGCCTCAATTCTTTCTCCTTAGCAGGTCTTTCTTAGTTCACACAAAACCAGCATGGCAGAGTTTGTTAGCTTCCCTGTTTCCTTCTGAAGGAGACCAGCCAGCATGCAAAGCACCACAGGAGAGAAAAATATCCTCCTGCTCTATGCTGCTGTGGGATTTGGCTGCAGCAAAATCTCCTCACTCATTGCAGAAAGGAAAGGTTTAAAAAAAAAACTGTAGTAGGGCCTTGTCTGCGAGCTGATTCCTTATGAAGAGAATAGGATGCAGGCAAAACTCTTGTCAGGCTCAAGTGTATTTTTTCTCCAAATTTTGCTGCAATATGCTACATATATTTGCAACTGCACCTGAAGTGTAAGACTTGATTCATGAGAGCACACTGCATATAATTCTTTTACAGGGTGTCGCTTGGAATAGCAGTAGAACTCTTGTGGCTAATGTCTGTTGTATGTATTTAACAAGCTGCATTTGTCTCTCCTGGGATGGAGTGAAGAGCACTTTGGCTGACAGTATGACTCATAAACAAGTTGAAGCTTACTACTTTATGGTGATCACTCCTGCCAAATCTAGTATGCTGCAGAACATACATGTTGCTCAGGGAAGGAAGAAGGAGAGCTGCAGATAAGTCGGAGGGGGGTGTCTAATGGAATTGAGCTGATTATGGCGTATCCCACTCTATATAATTGATGGCCTGAGAGATTTAAATAGACATCCAGATGTTGGCTTTACTGTATATATCATGCTGCAGGTAAATAATAGTGTATCTTCCAATACTGTACAGATCTTTAGGACAGAATATATAGTATCTCCCAGGCATATAGATGACTCATCAGTCATTACACTATCAGGTTATTGTTTGGGGTTCATTCAATTTGTCCCTTGGTTTTGATGAACAGCCACCAAATCTTCTTCAGACTTAGTTTATCCCATTCAGTCTGTTAAAACAGTGCCAGTCAGGTCCAAATGATAATACAGGTAGTCCTCAACTTATGACCACAACTGAGCCCAATATTTCTGTTGCTAAACAAGACAGTATTGTTAATTGAGTTTTTCCCCATTTTACGACCTTTCTTGACACAGTTGTAAAGTGAATCACTGCAGTAGTTAAGTTAGTAACACGGCTGTTCAATGAATCTGGCTTCCTCATTGACTTTTCTTGTCAGAAGGTCGCTAAAAGGGAATCATGTAATCCCGGGACATAGCAACCATCATAAATATAAACCTGTCCAAATTTTGATCACATGATCACAGGGATGCTGCAATGGTCGTAAATGTGAAAAACAGCCATAGGTCTCTTTTTTTCAGGGCCGTTGTAACTTTGAACGGTCACTAAACGAATGGTTATAACTGTAATATTTAGCAGGTATGTACCATTTAGCATTTTCCACGCTTGATGAAAAACATTTTACACAAAATATTGGTTTTATAACACCCCAATAAAGTGGCTAGTGATATCCTTATATAATAGACTGTCGCAGAAAAGTAGCTTGTTTAAAACCAGTCATCACGGGTATAAGAAGATATATCGTAAACCAATGACTTTACAATCCACTCAGAGAGACGACCAGTTCTTACCCAGCAAATATTTCAAAATCATTTTTTAGTCAGGTAAAATTAAAACTGTATTTTTAATAACACTGGTATGGGATGCCCATTAAAATGTTGAACTTTTTATTTTTTACTTTTTCATATTAAGAAAAACTTGAATTTTGGAGAGGGCTTCCACATTAGGAATTTATTCTGAAATTGCCATTATTTTATTCATTAGCTTTTAACAGGATATCCATGCTGTTTTTGAATAGATCTTCCATCTTTGCTTCATTAATATTTGGTGGTAAGAAAAAAAATGAATCTATGAATCTGTTATAAGCCTCTTTTAAGGCTCATAATATATAATGTACAATAATGCACACTGCCCATAGCAAAAATGTAGCTGTTAAAATACTGGAAAAAATTATTAAAATATACGTAGTAGAAGTTTATACTATTTTTCCACCCTTTCCAAAGAAAAAAAGAAGTAGTCAAGGGTTTGAGAAAAAATAAAAGAATCACATGGGGAAAAACAAAACAAAACAGAGTAACTACGACTGGATTACAAGAAGCCCCAGTAGAAAATGAATGAATAAAACAGTTTTACATCAAACCCATAATGTGGAAGCATTCTGAGCACATAGCCAAAAGCCAAACTAACTAACCAGGGATATTGTTTATAGAACAGCATCACTGCAACTGAAACTATAAGCCACCAGATGTGCTACAGACAAAAGAGCAAATCCTATGATCGTTAGTCAATCAAGCTGTACGATTTGTGGACTTCAAGTCCCAGAATTCCTCAGCCAGCATGCTGGCTGGAGAATTCTGGGAGTTGAAGTCCACACATCTTAAAATTGCAGAGGTTGAGAAACACTGCTGTAGAGGATTCCTTACCTATGATCAAATTAAAACAGCAACAAATTCTAAAAATGAACAAATGTTTACTGTGTATTATTTAAACTCAGGCAACATACTCCCTCTGCTTATATGAATTGATAAGAATAGGGGCGAAAAATGAGATCATTCACACCGAGTGAGGGAAAGTAATAAGGAAAAGTCCTTATTGGTCATAAGGAGGACTCCTCCAGGGATTTGATCCAGCTTTTAGAAATCAGATATATGCCTTATTCTTCTACAGCCTTTTGTTCTAAGAAGACTTTTATAATAGCCGAATCATTATCATCAAAATCTGCAAACGAAAACACTGTTATGTGAACCACTTAAAGTGGAGATCAAAACTCCACAAGTTCTTTGGAAGAGACAGGTACCCTTTAAAAAGGCAGAGTTCAGCTTTGCGGTTAATAAAAACAGAAACCCCCGAGTCAAACAGTGTAATGAGACTGACAAAGCTTTAGATTTCCTCCAGGCCCTGGTGAGATCATGTGCCTTCAGGCTCACTGTGCCTTGATTTCCCTTCTCCTTCTATTACCCAGCATTTGTCCCCAACCTCCACCCCCCTCTCAAATGAACTGTGGTGGAGCGTAGAGGCTGTGGGTACTCGTTGCTGATTAAATTCTGCTGACAGAGGAAGATGTCAAACTCTACCCAAAGCAACCAGCCGCCAAGGAAAAGCTGCTTTTCTTTGCTTTTGACAGCTGAAGCCATGAATTTAAGCAGAGGTCTCACCTTCAGGCACGTCAACAGCTAGGCACGGAGTATACCTCTTCTTAAAGAGAAAGCACTCTAAACTTTGGCAGGAGTTTACTGTTACAGAAAGGTGAGAGAGCAGAGCAATACAGCTGAGAGATCCAGGACAACCGTTCTTTGAAAAAGGCTTTATGACTGTGTTTAGAACTTATTGCCTTTTCTCCTATTGTTTTAAAGGAGCCTTTCTGAAAGTGCTATCCTCTGTGATGCATTGGACACCAATTCCCATCAGCCCCAGCCATTTTAGCAATGGCAAGGGGTCATGGGAATTTAGTCCAACGACATCTGGAGGACCAAAGGTCCCCCACTCCTATTTAGATTAAATGTCTGCCTCCTGTGGCAGCCAGCAGGTGTCTTTGGGATTTCTTCTGCAAGGCACAGAGCTCATTCTGGACTAGATAGCAAAAGCTATCTGATCTCATGATGTCAGATGTGTTTGAGAACTGATCTCATCCATTCATTTCTTTTCCCAGAAGCACCACATTTGAAATCACTGCAGAGGAATTCTATTTGTTTAGATCACTACAGTTCTACAAAGCTAATGAGTAGGCCGTAGTGTAGGGATGGGAACCTTGCCTTTTCCCATCTGCCAGCTCCTATTTTTCAAGGTCAGGAATGGGTGCTTGGAGATATAGATATTTGCAGAGAGGGAAGGAGGAGCAAAGAATGACCTGTGTCATGACATTATCATATAACTGATGTGACTTGTGTACTTGCATCAGATGCCATTGCATCATTACTTTAATGAATTATTTGCATGATGTTGTCATGAGACATATGCTGTAATACTGACATTATCATGGCTTGTAAGATGCTACTATTCACCAGGTTGGATCTTTAAGAGTTATCTTTCCTGCTCCACATCTTTTTCTCACAGGAAAGGTGCTCTTTTTACCAAATGCTTAATTTTATCTACAATCTCCCCTCCCCCCCAACGAACAGATGTGGGGTATTTAAGCTATTTCTAAGGGTTTAATTTGTACTTGGAAATAGGTCTAAAGAAGAATGACATCAAGAACATTTGGTTCAAGAAAACCACTTAATTTGCATCCCTCCATAGGTTTGTAAAAACAAGGAAAAAAATGATTTATATCCTTTGTGTGCATGTATTTTGATCAGAAAAAGATGATAGCATCCAATTCCATTTTAAAAATTCACAGAATAGCAAAACAAAGCTCAGAAATCTTTTTAAAATGTACTTTTTAAGCACTTCTTCTACAGCTCACCTGATTAAATGTTGTTAAAGCCTAGGCCAGATATCATACAAGAACAGGGAAGATTTTAGCAAAACTAGTAAACAAATACACTGTCATTTTACTCTTCTACATATATTCTTTTAAAAATTCACAGAATAGCAATGTTGTTAAAGCCCAGGCCAGATATCATACAAGAACAGGGAAGATTTTATGGGTGAAATCACTGAAAACTCTGTTTGCCTACCTTAAGATTTTCACCTGTTTGAAACAGGTGGTAACTGTTTGAGGTGATACCAGGCATCTGAGAAGTACTGACCAATAGAGAGGGTAGCATTGGAAATGACATTCAGTGAACAAGTAATCGGTTAAGATAAATTATTCTAAAACATGTATTAGAATAATACTTAGTTTTAAAACATTGTACAGCACAAAGATAATTTTCTCCAAGAATTAGCATCTTCCCTGGGCACCTCGGTTAAGAAAAGTGATGCCTGATTATCCAATCTTCAGAATGTGGTACTAATGGAAGCTCACTTCATGATTATCCTTGAATCTTCTGTTTTAACACAGTTTATTATACTGTCAATGTTCTCATTATGTATTTTACTTTATTAGATTTGTTTTTGTATAATTATCCTGCGGATGAACAGAATTTTACGAGGGATCCAGATATCATTGTATTCCATACATAATCTGTCTGTGTTTTCCCATTAGTTTCTCTTTTTAAAAAAAGGATAACATCTAGTGAGGAAGATAAGCTACAACAGCTGCACTAGGCCTTTTGAATGACAGCAGAAGAAGCAGTGTCGAAGCCTCTTCTACCTTGGAAAGTAAAAATATCATCAACAGCTGCTGATTGAGGGTGTGCCCAGATGCACAGTTCTTTGTACTTTCAGTCAAAATGACATGTATGTTCCATCTTTTTTGGGGGGGGGGCATGGAAAGCAACTGAAGCAATGGGAGAAGATAGGACAGCTAGTGGAAAATAACACCGTCTGGGCCACCCATAAAATTCTATGAAGAAAGCAGAGGGATTGCATGACATAAGCCTCATCTCGAATCGTCCTTAGAGCCTGTCCATAGCCAAAAAATAACCCCCAGAAGGCAAACATTTTATCTGTTTATGTCACACATACTACTTGCCAAGCCTGTGAGCTAAGACCAGAATCCTGGATAGTCTCAGTTAACAAAATAGTTTGTCAGCAAAATGTAAACACAAGCCATTTACTGAAAATGTGCTCCTATATTATTTATCAAATGAGCCATTTTATCAATGCCATCATGACATCAGAGTTTGCCCAAGCTAAGGCTGCCAACTACTTTCTGGCCAGCTTCTGCCCTTTTATAGTTGTCTCAGCCTAACAAGAAGAAATTTAGCAGGTGAAACATTTAGCTTTAATTTTTTTGTCTCTGTGCCAGGAAAAGCTTCACCTGCTATATTTCTGCCTCTCCCACTTGTCATTTAAACACACCAAGAGAAACAGCCATGGCTTCCAATTCCAGCAAGATATTATGCTGAACAAACAAATTAGAGAAGGTCAATGAGGTGTTTATATACACTTGTCAAACATATACAGTGTTCCAGACAAAATATTCCTGTGAACCTTAGCTCATTCTTATTTACTTGTAGTGCTCCAGGTGGAATGGTCATTCCATGTTTTTTTTACAGGCAGACTTAGATTTATTCCATTTCTTTTCAACTGAGTTTGACCACCTCATCCTACCTGCTTTTTTTCACCTTGGTTTATAACCAGCAGTGCTACCAGAAGTTGACTTTTGTATCAAAGTCCAGGATGACATAAGTCATAGAGTATTTAAGTAGCCATTCAAATAAATCTTCAGAAATAATCAAGGCCAAAAGAGTAGTAGCCACTTCTAAGTTGATGTGTGTGCTAGGATCACCAAAACTAACAGTGGTCATCACAGGATCTCTCTTTTTATATGTTTATTTGTGTTTAAGTATATTTAGAAATCACCCATCTCCCTCACAGAGTGATTCTGGGTGGTATACAAATAGACATAAAAACATGAAAGCCATATATAAATATTATAATAAAAACAGTTAAAAACAAGAATATAATAATTACAATTAAACAGGCGAGGAGAGGCTTCAGCCCTTTAGTTGCATGCTCCTCTAGTCAAGAGAAGCAGTCCAAAAATGAAACACAGATACAAACACATTATTTTTCACTTTAAAGTACACAATTTTCTTTAAATACTTCTTACTCTGAAATGACTATATTTAGCATTGAGGAAGCAGAAGCAAACTTCATTTTATTTCTGTCATGTTTATTCGCCAATTTAAGTAATATTACCATGTGCACATGCTCAGAGTATTTATTTTTAAATTCAGAATTGGTTTAAGCCAATATCCTCCATAAATGGGACATCCCTTAAATATCTGCCTAATAATTAAGGTGACCAACTTTTTTACAATGAAAAGGAGGACACAAATAAATTGAAGAAAAAAATATCGTAAATAAAAGAAACATTTTATTCATTGCAACAATAATACAGACAACTTGCATATGCAAAGTTTGCCAGCCGGGTGTTTTGGCGCACTCAGCAGCAATTCCTATTGGCTTTCAAAAGCCAATAGTGGGAGTAGCACAGCTCATGCAAAAGTTGAAAAAAAAACCCATCAAAAAAAGGTGCCGGAACGCCGTTCTAAGCGTTTATGAGAAGAAAAAAAAGCCCTGCAGATTAGTCTTCAAATATCGAAAAGGAGGACATGTAGGAGGACACTTTTCGAGGGAGGACAGAACTTACAAAAGGAGGACTGTCCTCCCTAAAGGAGGACGGTTGGTCACCTTATAATAATGACACCAATCAACTCAATCTGTAAGGGTCTTTGTTGGCACTTCCTAATTATTGGAATGACTGCCTCCCTAAAAGTTTGAAACACAGCCTCATGGCTTTACAGGGCCTTCTTCAACTGGTACTCTTACCAGATGTGTTTAGACCAGTGGTTCTCAACCTTTTTAATGCCGCGACCCCAACCAGTCGTAAGTCGAGGACTAAACCGGTCGTAAGTCGAGGACTAAACCAGTCGTAAGTCGAGGACTACCCAACCGGTCGTAAGTCGAGGACTTTCCCTGCCTGGGAGCGCCACGCATGCGTGGTTCCGCCCCCTGCGCCGGCTGAGGCATAGCTGGCAAGTGGCAGAGACGGAGCAGGCCGACCACCAGCTGGCCCAGCCCAAGGGAGGTAAGGCATCCGCCGGAAAAGGGGGGAAAAATGGCGGACAAAAAAAAATGGCAGACAAAAAAAATGGTGGACAGCCTTGCTTGGTGACCCCCATGAAATGGTCGATCGACCCCAAATGGGGTCCCAACCCACAAGTTGGGAACCACTGGTTTAGACTATAGTTCTAACACATTACAGGATGCTGGGGCAAAAAAGACTGCTCTAAAGTAGAGTTTCCTGCAAACATTGTCCCTGTATTGGAATTGTGTGTCTATGTTAATGGGAATATTCTTTCCCACAGGGCCCAGACACACCTGCAGATTTGTGGTGTGTGGTTTCTTCTGTCAAATGCATCTGTGATTCTTCTGCAGGTGACAGAGAGTAGAACTCTAAATAGAAGTTTATGACATGACACTGTAGTGGTAAAATGCCTAAAGGCTAATTCCTATAGTGAAAAAAGAAGGGAAAAACCCCTCTCTCATCACAGAAATGAAGTTTTGTGAGTTAAGCATTTTGACTAAAATGCGCTTCTCAGATCTTATCAAACTGCTGGCCACAAAGAAAACATTTCCATTTAAGAACAGAATACTTTTCCTCTCAACCACCCTGTATTGACCAGATGATAACAGAATCTTTTACAAACATACATAGCTATCGTGCTATTCCCTTTTGGGATAAACCCAGTTTTATCTTACATGCTCACACTAAATTATGCAAGTTAAGATCTCTAAATAGAGGCTACTTTGCAAACCAGTACAATTGCTGGCATCCTACAAACTAAGAACCATATGTAATATACCAGGAAATGCACAAGATATAGTGTTTTTAGTAAAGTTTTATTTATTCATTTTTAGAGTTAATTATTGGGTAGTTCTTTGATCAATAGTTTGACCACCTATCAGTTATTTATGCTACTCCTCATTTAGAGACCACAATTGGAGTGGGCAACTCAGTAGTTAAGTGAAGAGGTTGCTAAGTGAAACCACAACCATGCTTATAATCTTACTTCAGCTTTCCTTTGTTTTACACACCTGTGAAGTTTATAAATGTGAAGATTTTTCATCATCACCATTGTGAATGGACGTGAAAAAAGGACTACTTGTTTTCAGCATTATAATATATATATGGAACTATATAGAAGAGTCAACTAAGAAGGATAGCTTTGAGACACATATATATAAACCTTAAAAAACATATATATATATATATATATATATATATATATATATTACCATAACTAGTGACAGTCTCCTGGTGTTTAAATTGTAGAATCATAAAAAAATAAGACAAAGGGATATAAAACTCACAAAACCAGGAGCAGTAAAACCGTCAACCAATAACTATAAATTACAGATGAATCCAACTCTATCCTCCTCTAAACAATTTCAGTTTTAACCAATTTTCAGAAGGCCGTAACAAATCTAAAAGGCTGTAAAAAACCTAAAAGTCCATAAAAGGGAAGAATATTTCTCCATGAGCCGTAGTGACGCAGTGGTTAGAATGCAGTACTGCAGGCTACTTCTGCTGCCTGCAGTTTGGCAGTTCGATTCTCACCAGTTCAAGGTTGACTGCAGAGAATGGTGTTTCCTAGCACTTTTTTCTCCCTTTTCTTCTACAGTGCATGCAAGGAGTAGTAAGTGGATGGGCTTCTTTCTTCAACCTGGCATTCTGTGTTGCGGCACTGGGCTATTACTGTTCTCATTGTTTGGTGCCCCTCCCATGTCATGGCATCTTTGTGCAGGGCACAACTTGCACACCTGCTTGCAGTGGCTCCAATTTCATACTGGATATGTTCTCATTGTTAAATTAACTGTTTTTCATCTATATTTTTAGCCATCAGAAAGCTATATTAGCATGACACTTGCTGTTCCTATTGCTGATCCCTATTCTGCTCTATTGCCTTTACTGCTTCTGTTTTCAGTCACTGCTGACCACCTGACTTCAAAATAATGGCTGACAAAGCCTAACCAGTTTTATGTTTCCTAAGGCTGCCCTGTGTCTAAATAAGAGTGAAAATGCCACTTAAGGGGTCAAATGCTAGTTTGAGATCAGTACAACTAAGGAACTGGGAATGAAATGAAGACCACATCATGAGGACATGGCAGAAAAGAGATGTTGCCCAGACATGTTTGCAAGTGGGTTACAAGTACACTAATAATCTTGAAAAGTCATATTTTGTTTTGAGACTAAGCAGTGGCATTTTGAAGATACATAAAATCAAGCTAAACTAGTCTTCCCTGCTGTAGTATATTTTAGATGTAACTACTACTAATCATGCTGTCTAGAAATCTAGGGAGGCACAGTCAAAACATCTGGAAAGTAACAGGTTAGAGAAGGCTAAACTAAATATTGTAAAAATGCATGAACAGGACTGTCTCTTTAACAAATATTTCCTTTTATTGTTTTTTATAAATATAATTTTATTGAAAGTTTTAATAGCAGCAATAACTAATACAAAGTAAAACAGAACAAAGAAAATGAAAGAGAAATACAATGCAAAAATGCGATAAGAAAAAAAGTAGAAAAAAGAGAAGAATAAAGAGAAGTGGCTTCTGATCTTTTTCCCAGCAATTATAAGTACAATTACATTTTAACTTCTCTCTGTAAAGTTATATCATGACTCTCTTCGGTCTACAATCTATCCTGTCTAATCATTAAAACCATAAGTTACATTCATTATTTT
>NW_015387215.1:30313-43188 GCF_001527695.2 Protobothrops mucrosquamatus
GGTTGCTGGAATTGGGTATGTCTAGTTTAACGAAGAGAAGGACGAGGGGGGACATGATAGCAGTGTTCCAATATCTCAGGGGCTGCCACAAAGAAGAGGGAGTCAAGCTATTTTCCAAAGCACCTGAAGGCAGGACAAGAACCAATGGGTGGAAACTAACCAAAGAGAGAAGCAACCTAGAACTAAAGAGAAACTTCCTGACAGTTAGAACAATTAACCAGTGGAAAAACCTGCCTCCAGAAGCGGTGAATGCTCGAACACTGGAAGTTTTTAAGAAGAAACTGGACAGTCATTTGTCCAAAATGGTATAGGGTTTCCTGCCTGAGCAGGGGGTTGGACTAGATGACCTCCAAGGTCCCTTCCAACTTTATCATTATTTAAAAAATCTCAAATTTATACATGGGCTGCCTATTACTATAAATGATGGATAGCATTTTCCTTCCTTGAGCCAACAAACCACTGAAGCCACACAAGGAAAGACCTACTCTTTCTGCAGTCAAACCAAACCAGCTAAATAGCAATTAAAGCAATCAAATCAAAATAACACATCCACTCTTAAAAGCAGCAGCAACATGTCTAAAAGAACAACAGTAGATAAAGTTCCCTGATATACCAGGAAATGGAAAGCAAGGAATACAAATTCACTCCCTCCTTGCTAGTTTTTCAAAGGTTTATAAAATCAAACTGTTTAGGAGACCCTTCCCCATTTGATATATTTTTATTTTTTTTATTCTATCTTCTTTGTATTGTCATAGTGCTGCTGTGTTTTTATTTTTATATTAGATATGTTTTATATTACATTTTTATGTAGGCTGCCAAGAATAATTTTGATTGTGGCAGCAGAAAAATATGTTACAAAATAAAGAATTAATGGGTGAAAAAACAAAAGTATTCATTGGTGTCATCTACATCAGTGCTCTTCAACCTTAGCAACTTTAAGACTTGTGGATTTCAACTTCCAGCTGGCTGGGGAATTCTGGGAGTTGAAGTCCATAAGTCTTAGTTGCCAAGGTTGGAGACCCCAATCTACATTATTTTGGTTCCATATGAAAGTAGGAATTCCTATAATGTTGATAGTTGCTTATTTCACTTTAATGAATGAAAATAATGAATGAACCATAGGTGATTTTTTGGGAGGAAAAGTGCAAATTTCTGAATAAACATCCAGAAGAAAGAAGTTTCTATTAGGTGACATGTATGGGTAGGATGGATGAATGAGAAATTACAGAAAAAGAGGAAAAAGATCATCACTTGAAAAGAGTCACAGATAAGCACCTCCATAGATGTTTCAGCTAAGCCTATAAATGCATATACATGGAGGGAGGAATCTGATAAAAAGCAGGATTGATTTATTTGTTTATGATAAATTACTGAGAGAATTTGGGAAGGATGCAAAGGTGATGAGAGATTCATTTATAGCAATTTATATCAATAGCCATTTATAGCAACAGCACTTAAACTTATATGCCGCTTCATACATGCTTTACAGCCCTCTCTAAGTGGTTTACAGAGTTAGCATATTACCTGCAACAATCTGGGTCCTCATTTTACCGATCTCAGAAGAATGGAAGGCTGAGTCAACCTTGAGCTGGTCAGGATCGAACTCCTAGCAGTGGGCAGAAATAGACTGCAATACTGCATTCCAACCACTGAGCCACCATAGCTCATAACAGACAAAGGTATTGTCTGATACAGTAGCATCTTGGATGGATCCAAGTGTGGATTTTCTCCAAAAATGGATCTTGGGGGAGGGGGGGGAAAAGACATGGGAGAAAAGAGGCACGAGAAATTAGAATGAAAGAGGAGTGATTATAGGAAGAGAAAGTGTGTGTTTTGTGTGAAAAGGCATTAGAAGATTAATTTCCCAACATGGATATAAGGAAAGAGGATGTGGAAGCTGCTTTTCTGAATTCCTGAAGAGAAGAAGTGTGGGAAGTTACTGTAGGTGGAAATACGAAAAATAATGCTTGATGGATTAATGAAGTGAAAAAAGCCATAAGGGATGTAGCAAAAACAAGGATAATAGGATATTGTATAACTTGTCTAGGGAGAAATATATTGCTGCAAAAATGTAATTAAAGAAAGACAAAAAAGGTAAAAAATACAGAGTGCTTTATATGGCAACAAAAAGTTATTTTGGAAGTGAGTATACAAGGAATACCTAGCACAGGAAGTAGAATAAATAATAGCTGGATAAATAATAGGGAGTAGAATTAATAATACCTAACACTGAGAGTAGAATAAATAATAGCTACTATAATAAGAGTAGAATAAATAATAGTAGAATAATATAATAGCAATTATACTGACATGAGGAAGTGCTGGAAATAGTGATTTAGAGATTTATATTGGAATGACTTGTTGAAAAAATGTAAATGTGGTTGGTGCCCTTGAAATGATGAAAAAGAAGTCATAAATATAGGGGGAATGCCTAAAAATAATAAGGCTGTAGGAGTAGATAGTTTAAGTGAAGAGTTAACATCGGGATATAGCCTTGCTATGGAACCACTTGTGCAACTTGTTCTACCATGTGTGTGAAGACTGCATCTGTGCCTGATAATTGGAAGAATATTATTATTGCCCCCTTGTATAATGAGTGAAATAGAAAGAATGAGTGCAAAACCTATAGGAGGATTAGATTGTTAGGTGTGTCTGGGAAGGCATTTGGCAGAATTTCAATTGAAAGCTGTAAAAGGTGACCTCTTGAAAATTTGGGAAGTACAATGCTGGACAGAGAATTGCTGATGTGGTTTTTCCTTAGCAGTTCATGACAAATGTGAGAAAGAAATTTTTGATTTAGTGAAAGCATATGATAAAGTTAATTCAATTAAATTATGGAATGTTCTGTGCACATATGGAGTCAAAGGTTGCTTAAGTTAATAAGTTTATATATATATATGTACTGTATGTGTATATGTATATAAATATGTGTGTGTCTGTATGTACAGTATATATATACAGTATATGTGTGTATGTGTGTGTGTGTGTGTATATATATAATATAATATGTGTGTGTGTGTATGTGTGTCTGTGTAGATAGAGATAGAGATAGATGATGTTGAGAATCTAAATTATTTGCTTCAAAAGTTAAACAGATTGTCCTTCCAAGATGGAATACATGTTGTCAAAGAATATTCGGGTAATCTAGTTATATTGACACTGCACAGGATCACACTCTCTCTATGAATTTCTAACTTGGCACTTGGTTGATTTACTAGTTCTGATTTTAGTTGGATCAAGATGTCGTGTCAATAATATGTCATGATGCCCCACCTGGCTGAATTATGTATTCCACATGATACAGCCTTGGAGATAACCTAGAAACTCATCTGGTTTAAATGTACCAGCTAGACTCCTGGGGCACAGGAGGTGGCAGTCCTTTCAGTAGTAATTTCCTTTGGAACAGTTACTTTAGTCATAGGTTTAGTTTAGTTTAAGTTAGGTTAGTCATAGGTGCGTGTGAGATTTATTTTTAAGTTTAGATTTTGAACAATATATATATATATATTCTATTTTCATTTTTAGTTTTTCTTGATGTATATGATTTTATTATATGCAGACCAGGCAACCTAGAAATGTTAGTTATGAATATGAGTTCACTAAGTGGGTTAGATTATGGATTTCAAATCCAACTTTTATGCCCCTCTCCAAATGTAAAAAAAAAAATATTGTCTTGACTTGATGGTTTTGCTGTCCCTGCTCACACAAACTATCTAAACTAAAGGGGTCCAGGATAAAAGAACACCATTTCCACCATACACAACAAAGATGAGTTTACAGTACATCTCTTATACTGTCACCATTTTCACCAACTATAAGTGATGATAATGCCAAAAGCAATGAAGATATCAATTCATCCAATCTCTTGGCTGCATTTGACCAAAATAAACCCAAGAAACTTGATCTGTGTCCAGTGCTGTGATCTGCCCTAGACATCAGACTTTTTTTTTTTTGCATCCTGCATTTTATGGCCTCTCATAATTGGGAAGGGTGAAAAGTCAAACAGTGGAGTCATTGTACCAGCCTTCCAATCTTTTTTAAATGCATGTGAAAGACAAATTTCCCTAGAGACTCTATGGAATATTGCCTTAGGCAAGGAAGAGAGAGAGAGAGAGAGAGAGAGAGAGAGAGAGAGAGAGAGAGAGAGAGAGAGAGAGAGAGAGAGAGAGAGAGAGAGAGAGAGAAACACCCCAGCCCAGAAGATAAAAAATGACATCAAAGGAAGCAATGGCCAACTGTCCATTTGGAGCTGTAACTTGTTATAAAAGTGAAGGAAAACCAAATTGGTAGCTTTTAAGAATCTTACATGATAATAATATTTCTTTCACCAGGAGAAGAAGGAGAGTGCAAACCAAAGGACTTGTAAGTTGGCTTGATGCCCAGACAAAATCACTTAAATCATGTTTAGTGTCTCCAATATAAGTCACTGCCTTTGTTTATAACAATCACAAGAGAATCAAAACCAATATATTTCTCAAATCAACCTCTGAATGTAAGCATGGATCAAAAATTAACATCATAAATTTCCAAAACCCTTTAATTCTAGCAAACATCTTTAACCTTATCAATGGGTCATTTTAGTGCCCCACTTAAAAAAAGAAATCCCACAAAACAAGCATTGCAACAGAATGTGAGCACTAATAGCTTTCCGAGTTTATAAAGCCAGCTTCATTTTAGAAATTATTTTGGTACTTGCGGATAATAATTACTAGTAAAGTTTGGAAATGCCCAGAGAACTTTATCTACTTGGACAATATATAAATGTCATAAAACACATCTAAAGTGCTCTGTATGGACAAAGAAAGTATTATCACATTGATCTTGAAGCTGTTTTCAATACATCATTCATAATACGTATACTTCTGGATTGGTTTTGAGGTTTAAAAGTGGAAGATCTTCTATCTTCTTCTATAGTAATTTCAAGTCAATTTTGGAGGAAATAGATCTAGCCCAAGGCCTCTACACTGCAACTTTGCCCGTGCTCTTTTCTTTCTCCATTTAATGCCTACATGAAATATCTGGGTGAGGTCAATAATAGCAATAGCAATAGATTTATATACTGCCTTATAGTGCTTTGAAGCACTCTCTGGGTAGTTTACAATGTCACCATGGTGCCTCCAGCAATCTGGGTCTTCATTTTGCCACCTTTGGAAGGATGGAAGGCTGAGTCAACCTTGAGCCCATCAGGATCGAACTCCAGACTGTCAGCAATATTGCATTTTAACCATTGTACTACCATGGCTCATAAGTATGGGGTCAGGCTGCAGAAGTTTGGATCCCAGATTCTGGAAATTCTCTATCTTTGATTCTGAAAGAGGTTATACTGGTGTGCAATTTGGAGATCCTCTTGGAGTCTCAGATTCTGTTAGAAGAGCAAATGGCAGCCATATCAAGGAGGGCCTTTACACAAATCTATCATGCCAATTGTGCCTATTCTGGAGTGAGAGATTCCATTCACAGTGATTCCTGCCTTACTCATCTCCCATCTACACTACTGCAGTACACTATACACAAGAATGTTCTTGAAAACCATCCAAAGATACAATTGGTCCATAATGCATTGACACAGGTAGATGTGAATGCACCTCAGTGTGGCATGTGACACCACTGCTTTGCTAGCTGAACTGGCCTTCCAAAGTTTTAAGATGCAATTCAAGGTGCAGATTATCATTTGTGAAGTCCTTCATGGCTAGGGCTATGTTACTTGCAGTACCCCCTGTATCTATCTCTGCTCTAACAGATATATAGCACAAGTGTGCACACTTTGGATAATTTTGTTGAAACAGGGTCACCTTATGGGTCCAAGGAGGCATGCCTTCTCTGTTGAAAACCTGCCCTATGGAACCTCATTCTTCCAATTTTTTTCAGCTGGCGCCAACCTTTCTATTGTCCAAAGACCTGGTTCTTCCCCAAACATTGGAACAAACTGTGGGGTGAGTCCATAGAGAGTTCAAGATTTTTAAATTAGATGTGTTGGTTGACCTTGGTTGCTTCTGTTATTACTGTAATTACTGCATTTTTAATTCTTTGTTTGCATAGTTTTTCAATTGTAAGTTTCCCAGAGACACTCTTGTGAATTGGGCTACCACAAAAACCAAATAGATAGCACACAATCCCTATATCCAGATCAGAGTGATGTCTAAGCTTCATTTGTCTCATAAATTCTACTCGTCATTGTTGTCATTCATGGAGGATCATAGTATTCTGTCACATAAGGAAATATAAAAAGGTAACACAGTGTTATCCTATATCAACAATACCTTCCTCAGGCTCCCAGAAGTGACCTAACCAGGACATTTTCTGTAGATGGGTAAAGGAGATAAAAAGGAACATAATGATTCAAAACAAGGAATAAATCTCTTTGGGCTGATGTCTCCCAGTGCTATCTTCTGAAATTTCCATACATGGGATGTGTAGAATCTCCACAAGGCAATGTCTCTTACTTTTAATCCTTGTAAAACTTCCAGCAGAGTACATTATGCAGCGACTTCAGAATCCACTGAGAGAGCTGGAAGATTAATTGACCCCTTCCTATTAATTTTCCTAAATGTTGGCCGTAGGCCCTATTGAGCTGCTTCCAAAGACACCTGCTGCTGATAAGCGACTGTTCACAAAGGCATTGGAGCCAAAAATAGCAAATGTGAAACCGTTCTATAATTTCCCAATGAAGGGGTTGAAAAGAAAGTGAGCTCTAGCCAATCTCAGAATAAATGGCGTAGTTCTATGCAGTACTACTTTCCAAGTGAGAGAATACAGCCACTCTGAACGTTGGGAGAAGGTTGGGGGAAGGCAACCTTTCTTCTGTTTTAATCAATGCCATGTAAGGATAAACAAACAAGGATTTTCATCAGTTGGAAGAAAATTGTTGTGGTGTAGTTAGCATTTTGAAAAGCAACTTCACACAAATGTGACAAGGAGAATAATAGAGCCCCCTGATTTGAAATGTGAAATTTTTGTCCTTGTTTCCAACCATTCTGATCGTTACTTGGGATGTTGCGATTCAGAATCATAATCTTTGGGAAAGAGTCTTCAGCGTGCAATTACTCAGTAATCCTCTTCACAGAAATGTCAGCACCACCTTTGTCAATGATAACACAACTTCGTCTTGACTCTTTCTCCTCCAGGCTACCTCCTGGCCTGGCCTGTGGCACCAGCCTCTCATGGAAGGCAGGGGTTAATGTCTGGATGTAACAGCAAAGGCTGACTTGGCTGCAGCAGACTTTAACTTCCACATAAAATCTGGCAGGAGTAGAATGATGGAAAAAGCAGCCAAAGGTCATGCCCAGCCTAAGCTCTGGAGTAATGAGTAGAAAATCAAAACAAAGAGGGAAGGGAAGTTACATTCATCCGTTACCTTAGGCTTCGGTTCCTATCTCTTCTGAAGTATCAGGGGCCTGTCATCAGTTTGTTATGCTGTAAAAGTGCCTCCAGGAAGATGAGGTAATATTAAACATTAACTGCACTAGTACTCACTGCACAGCAGCAAACCTTTATCTTCAAGACTTTTTTCTTCTCTGCAATGGCAAACAAGGTGTTTATTCCTGTGACTTTATTCTGAGACCTTCTCAGAGTTGCTATCTTGCCTCTCTGGTTCGTTCAGCAATAGCATTTCCTAATTCTGCCGCTTTCAAACCAGCAACTGCCATTTTCACTGCGATATAATTCCCAAAATTTCTAGCTGTCTTGGCCACACTGAGAAACCCTATGAAGTGCTATTTCGGAACTTCTGGAAGGCACTGAACTGGGGAAGCCTGCCTTAATCACACAGCAGCCATCTTTGCGTGCCACACTAAGCTAGACTTAGTGCAAAACATGTGCAAGATGCTTATTCGTGGTTGGTATGCCACATTTGTGGCAACTCATAGTCAGCTAGCCCGCCAGGTTTATCAGTCATGGTTCTTGGCAACCAGCAGCTCTAATATCCTGTTGTGCTTTTGTTTGTTTTAGAACCAAAGAGATTAATATTTTATGGAGCTGGACATTTCTTTCTTATCGGTTAAGAAAATAGCCTCCTCACCTGAATCTAAAAGCAGATTCAGCTATATTTTTTGCTCCATTATCAGAACTGACAGACAACTGTTTCTGGAAGGCAAAAAGAGACAACATCCTCTATCAAATTTTTGTTTCCCCTGAGTGCAGTCTCCACACACATTGCTGTCCTCTGCTCTGCTCTGCTCTGCTGCCAAATCACAACTTTCTTACCTATGCTGGCTCCAGAGCATCAGAGATGGCTGCAGGCTAAGGTCAGCAGTTCATGGGTTACTTAGCACAGCAAAGGCCATCCCTTCAATTGAGCCATTGCTTCATCTGAACGGTCGTATTAACAGGCAGTCCTCCACTTATGACCACAACTGAGCCCAGATATTTTTGTTGCTAAGCAAGACATTTGTTAAGTGAGTTTTGCTTCATTTTACGACCTTTCTTGACACATTTGTTAAGTAAATCACTGCAGTTGTTATGTTAGTAACATGGCTGTTGAATGAATCTGACTTCCCCATTGACTCTGCTTGTCAAAGGGTCGCAAAAGGTGATCACGTGAACCAGTTAAATATGAACCAGTTGCCAAATGTCCGAATTTTGATCATGTGACCTTGGGAATGATACAATGGTCATAAGTTTGAAAAATAGTCATGTCACTTTTTTCTGTGCCATTGTAACTTCAGACAGTCACTAAATGAACTGTTGTAAGTTGAGGACTACCTGTATTAAGACTTTCATTTCTTCCTCTCTGTTACAATAACATATTATAATAATAAATTTTGTTTGGGACCCATTGCTAGTTTGAATACTAGCAGAAATGGCTTCTTTAAGATTTTTCTTACTAACCTTCCTTCTTTTGTCTGTTTTATTATTTCAGATAGTGCAGTTCCACCTCTTGAAATATAGTAAGAGAATCATCTTGTTGTCTTATTCAACAAGGCTTGTGCTTGCTTATTTTCTCTTTAAAATATTTGCAGCCATTTTCACTGAAGCAAATGTTAAGTTGTCTGGCTTATGATTTTCTTTATTCTCTCACAATCCTTTAAAAATCAGGATCACCCTGACTATTTTTGACTACAGTATTGACAAACAGATGTTAATGCTAAAGATAACCTGCATGAACTTTTGTTTAAAAGTTTGGCAATTTCATTTATAAGCTATTACTTGAGAATTCTTGGATGAATCCATCTGGCCAGCGATTGATTGATTGACTGATATATTGTTGATTTGCCTTATAATTTCATATGCAATTGCCTAACTTTGTCTCAATATATTCAATCTTTCTCCTCAAAAATGTAATCAATTTTCTATTCTACCTACATTTAAAGATATTTTTATGGCTTGTCTTAATGTTCTTTATGATGTACTGTATACCTTGAAGGTTATTTTTCATATTTTATTGTCAGCTTTTTATTAGTTTGTCAAATTTAAATACTGCCCATGTCAGTCACAGAATCTGCTTACATTTATGTTAAGAGTTTATGTTGTTTACCATATTATTAGGGCAAGACTTCAATTAAAAAAAACAAAACACCTCTAGCCTGTAATATCTAGCCCTGCTCATTAAAAGCTATTTTTTTTCCTTTTTAATCTTATGGTATATTTCTTGATCTGAGGTATACTTTCTAACTGAGATTCTATTATTTTACTTTTGAATAATTTTCAGTCTGAAATCGTCCTTCTTTTCACATCTCTCTCTCTCTCTCTCTCATCTAAAACTTGCTGTTTTGAAGCAAAGCATTATATTATTGAACTTTTGAGATATTTACATTGAAGACATGATCACAGTTCACAATTAGCTCACTAGCTTTGGATTTTGGACAAGATTCTAGGCATTATTTAAGAGTAAATTCAGTGTTATGTTCTCTCTTTGCCTTCCTGAACAGCAGTTCCGTGGCATAATCATTAGGGCATCCAGTTATATAGGTAGTCCTTGTTTAGTGTCAATTGGCACTGACAACTCAGGCATTAAGTGGAGCAGTCACTAAGTGAAACCACAGTGGTGCTCATGATCTTACTTCAGTCTTCCTTTGCTTTACAGATCTGTGAAGATCATAATTGTAAGAATTGGTCATAAAGTTACATTTTCATCACCATCATTAAGTGCAAATGGTCACAAAACAAAGCAGTTGCTAAAGAAAGGACTACCTGTATAGCCAGTTTGCCACATGTAAAATATGCATTTTTTTCCATTCTAAATGAAGATGACCAATACCATTCTTTGGAATTGTTTCTTTTTTAGATGCCTCTCTGTTAAATAAATGCATAAATGTTTCCATATGCACATCAGCTTTAGTTTCTTGATCAGGGAGCAATAGCACATCTCTAGTCTTAACTTGCTTTCTAGAGCTGACATGTAACTTACTCCGGTTTAATCAAATATTTGGTTTCATTTTTAAATTCTACTTCATGGGGCCCTATGTTCTTTTTGCTATAAATGGCAACCTTCCTTTCAGAATCAACTGGATGTCACTAGTTATTTCCATTCCGCTAGGTTTCTGCAATGCTTGCTATATCTATGATTTCTTCTAATAATAATGAGAACACCAAATTGCTCATTTTGGCTTAAAGATTCCTGACATTTACATATAAACACCTTTGCACAGCTTAATCTTTGGATTTTCTCTGGCATGTGCTTAAATCCTTGTGGCTTTCTTAATTGACTACACATATTTGCCTAAACCTCACAAATCTAAACCCCTTCTTCTGGCACCTCTATCACCTTCTGACATGACTACTCAGCTCTGTTTGCCTGAGTTTCTTAGTTTGTCAGCCCTAAGTATCAGGATCCCACTCTACAGTTTAAATTTCGTTTTCAAGAACACTCAGTAATTTTTCTTCACATTGTTTGTGCCAAATTGTACCACAACCATTAGTTGTTCCCTAGGTCTATGTACCAGGCTATTTAGATAGTGTGTAATGTCCACGTTTTTGGACTAGGCAGTCAAGACACTATGTGGTTGGCATACTTTTCACTACCCTATCTGTATCTAAAATAAATCTCATACTATAATAAATCTTACCATGTCACTGCCAAAGTTGTGCAGATGCTTAACTCATGGGTCTTTTTTCACTGCAAATGATAAAGGATTATTGTATTGCTAAGACTGTAGATGCTTTGCTATCATTTATAAAGAAATATTGAGACTGTATTGAAAGGTACTTAATTTGCAAGTCTGGTTCATTGTAATCTACAAAGAACTACCAATGCTCATCACTATGGCTGGGGTGTTTTGTGAGATGGGGCTCCCTTGTTCTTGGGGAACAAATTGCTCCCCTTAACCCAACTCTAGACTGAAACAAATGAAATTGGGATGGTCGAGCTTTACAGAATTACAGAATAATAGCACTGAAAGGGACCTTGAAGATCTTCTAGTCCAACGTCCTGCTCAAGCGGAAGACCCTATATCATTCCAGACAAATGGTTGTCCAATCTCTTCTTAAAAACTTCCAATGTTGTAGCACCCACATTTTCTGGAGGCAGGTTGTTCCACTGATTAAATGTTCTCTTCAACAGGAATTTTCTGCTTAATTCTAGGTTGGATCTCTCCTTGATAAGCTTCCATCCATTATTTCTTGTCTTGGCTTCAGGTAGTTTGGAGAATAGGTTGACTTCTTCTTCTCCGTAACAGCCCCTTAAATATTGGAAGACTGCTGGCATGTCACTCCTGTCCTTCTCTTTGTTAGACTAGACATTCCTCTTTAAAACGAGATCATGTTTAAGGAGGAAAAGAGATTAATGAAAACTCTGGGATATGAAGACTTTCCTATGTCTGAATAGTCATTAGAGTGATGTTTAGAATGGAAGCTTAGTTTCAGGAAGAGTATAAACCTTTGAGATGGATGCCCTGCTTCTTTGCAAGCCTGTCTTAATATATTATTTTCTAAAGCTGCAGTTTAGTTTTTTGCGTTTTTATTTTAAGTAGAATTTTAAGCTAGGTTTTGTGGACTGAAATCATTGTTAGACTATGCTGTAAAATATAATGATTTTGAGAACCAAGTTTATGTTTGATTCAGAAGCAAATTTTGTAACTAGAGAAGTGGCTCTTCTTTGAAAGTCTTTTCTTAAAGCCCAATCCCCAATTCAGTTAGTTTTTAGTACAATAGTTAAAAGGGCTGGACCAGAAAGTAGAAAACCATAAGTTCCAGTTCTCATAGGGACAGAAATCATCTGGGTGACTTGGCACTAACCATTCTCTCTCAGATCGTAAGATTGTTGTAAGAAAAATGGGAGTAGGGAAAGTTAAGTACACTATCCTACATTGTACAAAATAAAGGGATGCACATAACTAATGATAATAATAACAATTGTCAATAAGAAAGATTAAAAAGTCTAGCTAGTAGACGTGGCAGTGCCTGGAGATAGCAGAAGAGAAGAACTGGACAAAATCACAAAATACAAACACCTGCAAATAGAAATAGAATGAAAGCAGAAATAGTAACAATACTAATAGGTGTCATGGGTGCAATCCCAAAACAACTGAAACTCTATTTGAACACCATCGGCATTGACAAAAATCACCATCAGTCAATTGCAAAATGCATTTTTACTTGAAACAGTTCACATCCTGCAACAATATCTTAAACACCATCAAACAATGCCCTCTGCCAATTCCAGGTACTTGGGAAAGACTCAGTATGTAGATAAAAATGTCAAATCGGATCTAAACATCTGGCTGACTAAACAGTGAAGCAAAATAATAAAACTTCCAGGGAGGCCCTACCTTGATGTGGTTGTGGAGCTTGTGTATTTTAAGGAAGATGAGAGCTATGCCAGAGTTCAACCATACTGGAGAGGTCTCATTAGAGGAGCCAGACAAAGAATGTCTCTCCCATAGACAATATGGTGAGACATATTGGATTGTTTATTGCCCAGTTCAACAAGGCCACTCTTG
>NW_015387215.1:43368-61815 GCF_001527695.2 Protobothrops mucrosquamatus
AACAAGGCCACTCTTGGTGTGGGAGTTCCTGGATATCTGGTGACAAGTATGCTATGTTGGCTGAACAACCACGGCCAGTAACTGCAGGATACTAGAAGAAAAATTGTTTACCCATCACAAATATACAAAGTTTGAAAACAGAGAAATAATGCTTGGTTATTAAATCAAGTCCAACAAGAAGGCATTTGAAAAGAGTGTATCAGTTCTGGAAAGAACAATATCCAAAATCAGAAATTCCAGAACAGAGGCTATCACTTTATAAGTGATAACCAGTAGCTTGAATTACACCTAGAAATCTACAGATAACTGGTAGAAAGTCAATCAAAATCCAATATTTAGAAAACATAATGTGCAATTGGAAATATTTCTGGGATTTTTACATTTAAATATATTTAAATAATATTTATGCACTACTTATTAATCAAATGTGTGTATAATGGGTGGATTCATCGCAAGGATGAGAGTGTGAATTGAAGAAAGAAAGGGCAAGATCTTAGAGATGAATGGAGTTTTCCTTAAGATCCCAATTAATAGGACTCAGTTATTACCTTGATGGCTTGTTTTTAAGAACAATTGTATGAGAACAGACAGTTTCCAAAAGAATATGCACAAAAGCAAAGTGTGTCCTATAGGAGCAGTTCTATTCTTTAAAAAAAATAGTGGTAGTAGGGGAAATACTTTGTGGGGGGAGAAAAGCTACTGATTCCCTTCATGATGATGTTATGGCAGATGCCATTTTCATATGATGAACTCACATGGATATATAACACATTCTCAATCCTGTTTGTTGTAATGAGTTCATTTGACTTTGGCTGACTGATTGTCACATGCATAAAATCAGCCTCCTTCTTGAGGCCGTTCCAGTTCAAAGAGCAAGATTCATCAGAGTCTCTTGTATGTTAGAAACGAGAACAGGAGGCCCTTCAGCTGCCTGCCGGAGTCTCCTTTAAGGCTGAATGCCTGTAGATAAAGCTGAAGGGGGGGGGGAGTGTGTTTACTCATTAAATCTTTAACAAGCTATCCTCTATGTGGCTTGTCTTGTGCATAATAGGTTGCTTAATGAAGCAGAAATACACTAAAATAGGAATTCCCTTATTAAGAAGCTCAGGGCCATGAACCTCCTCAAAGAAAAAGCAGAGTCTTAGCAAGAGCAGCAAAGAGGTCCAAGGTCAGCCCTGAGTTTTGCCGAATGCTTTTGTCTGACATTTTCAGGTTACGATGCCATTCCCGACTAAGTTTACTTTGTGCCTAAGTGCTGGCTTTGCTGATAAAATGTCCAACACCTTACATTTCCATTGGTGCATTTATGATGGCAGTTGCCTTTTTGTGAGCAGCTGCATAGTCTCTTCAAAAAGTAATTGAGCCTGCTGAATGTTCTCAGAGCTTTACGCCAACGAAGGGGATCCATATTGTGTATTCATTTTCCATATGTGGTTTCATTAAATCAAAACATTATTTGGAAGGCTTCCTAGTTGAATGTTTAAGCAAATGCATTCATTAAGTGCTTCATTCTAGACAATTGGTTTGGGGATGTGCATTTTGCACTGGCAAAGTTCCAACTTTCAGCCCACATTGGGCTGTGGACTATGTACGGATTATATCTTGTCAAGCTAAAATCATACATACATGTTTAAATGCTTTAATGATCACTTAAGGTCATCTTATGCTTCAGTGCACATTAAGCGAAGCAGGGTAAGACTCCAAATGATGCTTCTTCAATATTAAATGTCATCACACTCACTCCAAATGGTGTTGGAGAAGATATTCCTCCCATTTCTTATCCCAGATGCTAGCTCATATTGCTTTTGACTATGCTCAGATGTAGTTATATGGTTGGTGACAGTCCAACAATGTGAGAATTTGACACAGATGCAATGGTTTTAGTGGCAGCCCTGCACTGAATGTAATATGTAGTTTGGCTTTTTCAAATGTTGCTAAATCTGGATCAGATTAGCTGAGACTTATACAAAGTAGGTGAACTGTCAGAATACTTATAAAGCAACTAGTAATAGATGTAAGATTCATAGCTTTCCATAGCTCAAAAATTGAAAGATGGGAGATTGTCCTGAAAATAAGAAACAGACCTTCTTCAATAGATCATTACAGCAGTTCTGGTATTGATCTAATTCATTATTATGTGACAGCTTAATATTGTTCATGGAACAACCATACATATCTGGACAAGCTGAGGAACAAGAATGTGTCCGTGATCACAAGATGTCTGTAGTACGGTATACAGATGAATTAGATTTGAGGAAGGCTGACTACAAGAAAGAATTCCCTATAGACATCTCTTTCAATTTACATGATAATATACATGCTGACTCTAAAAAGATGAAAGTATTTGTTGTTTTCTTCAACAAAGGATGCTGGTACTTTTAAGAATAACTAGGTGCTTTTGTAGATCAGATCACAACAGATATGGATGGTCACATCTGAAGAAGGAAACAGTAGTCGCCTTCTAGCTTTTTCTCCCAGACCAAAGAATTCGAAATCAGAGCCATACAAATGGTCCAGGCATCCTTGGGGGCTATTGACTACAGCCAGCTAGGCAATAATCCAGGGATAGCAGTGGGACCGTTTTACATGCATGAGTTTTAGAATAGTGTTATGGGTATCCTTGACTTACAACCATTTGTTCAACGATTGTTCAAAGTTACAACAACATTGGGAAAAAGTGATTTATAACCAGTCCTCAGGGCTATTGCAGAATTCCCATGGTCATGTGATCAAAATTTGGGCGCTTGGCAACTGGGATGTATTTACGACGGTTGCAGCATCCTGGGATCATGTGATTGCCACTTCTCTGACTGCTTCTGACAAGCAGTGTCAAGGGGGGGAATCCAATTCACTTAACGACTGCATGGCTCACTTAACAACTACAATGATTCACTTAACAAAAAGGGCCATAAAATTGGGCACAACTCATCTGACAACCACCTTAGCAACAGAAATTCTGGTCCCAATTGTGTTCATAAGTCAAGGACTATCTTTAAAATAGATAAGTGGGGAGGGGGGTGTCTGCTAAATAAACTAATCCTTTTAGGAATTATTGTGCTTTCAGTCTAAAAATGCTTAGTTTTTATTTGCTTGTATTTTAGACATATTTCTAAGCCACTGCCACTATTTATATTTTTATGTCACTTGGAGCTTAAATAGAAAAAATATATATTATAAAATATACGATATAAAGCACACTCTGTATAAGGAATAAAAACACAACACAGAGCACAGAGCAAATAGAATAAGGATGGCAACATCAAATCAAATCAGGGGAATACTCTCCAAAACTGCTAAACTTCATTAGGACAATAACGGGAGGCTCTGGAAGACATAAAACCAAAATGTTGTAGCTATAGATTAGTAGTACTTAAAATGATAATAGGAAAGACAATATAATGAAATTCAGCTGCCCTTTATGTAACTGGAGATCTGAACTAGCTTTCACTGACTACACAAAAGAATGTATATTATTATAGGATGATTTATCATGCTTCTATTTCTATGTGGCCCTTATTGACAAAAATAAATATGTGTGTGTTATTCACGCATTATATTTATAGATATACAATCTTATCCCACCACATTCCTTCCAGGCAAACTCCTTTCTTATCTGAAAGAATTAGAAAGAAGATGAAAAATATCCAAGATGGTATGTGCTTATTCAAAGTAAAACTTAAGAGTTATTTTGAAATTGATTCATTTACATTTTAAAGGCTCTTTTTGCAACCTTTCAAATGTTACATTAGGGAACAAAGTGGTTGGAGTGTGTTTCTTTGTAAATAAATGGGGAGGTTTTGTAAAGTTGTTTGTAGAGTTATACGTATGTTTTGTTGTAAAGTGTTTTGTTAAGTGTGTTTCTTTGTAAATATATACCTGTAGAAAATGTGTGTGTATGATTCAGAAGAATTTATTGTCATGTTTAAGAAAAGGAAATTATATTCAAATATCAAGCATTCGTAAACTCATTTTAGACTTTGTGGAAATAGATGTTTATTTTACTCATATCATTAATTTATTTTAATTTATAGATTTATTTTAAATTATAATTTATTTATTTTTCCCCTTGCTCAGTCCACTTTCACTCAACCCATTTTTTCTGTCCATTTTGGAGTCCTGCCTTTTATCTGTTACCCATTGCTCAACTTCCCTGCAAAACTGTTGTTTTGGTGTTCACCAACTGATGTTTGAAAACAGCTCTGATACAATGTCATGTTCATAAGAGACCTATCAACACTGTAATCTCTGAAAGACAGAACAGACTTTATATTTGTTGCCATGCTTTTGTCAGGTAACACAATTTTATTTAAAGCATTGTCCGGGGACAACCTATCTTAACTTGGCTTCCTTGAGATCTCTTGTTCCAAATTTTAGTTTTGAAGGATACCATCTTTAAGAACTATATAACCCTGTGGTATAAATTGGAGGCCCTTTATTTAAGATATCATCATCACCATCACCACCACCACCACCACCATCATCCCCCCATGAATCCAAAGTGAACTTTTTATTCTGGCAAATGTGGTTGTGAATATGGCCTTCAGTGGCAAAGTCACTTTCATCAAGACTAATAGACATTGATCCCTTTAATCTAGAACAGGGGTGTCAAACTGCTGGCCCGCAGGCCAGATGCGTCATGCTGAAACGGCACCCACCCCATTGCCGGCAATGGAAAAAAAGTCATGATACGTCGCAACACGTCACATGACGTTGTGAGTTTGACACCCCTATTTAGAAGGATGGAAAAAGAATATGCACTTAGTGATATACCCAGAAGACTGGAATGGTAATTGCAATTCCATATTTAGTTTATAGAGGAAGACCAATGGGATAGCATTGGGAGTAACTGACCTGATGTACAGTAGAAGGACTAAAGCCACCATAAAAGCTCCAGGTACAGAGAAAAGGCTGCATCTCACACGTTTTCGATGTTTTGCTAGTGTATTTATTACAAGGAAGCAGTCCAAAGGTTTGTTCCAGAAAATGTTTCAGATTTATTTAAAAGATTTCCAGAACAGGCCCAACCATCAAATCTTTTGATTTCTTTAGCAGCTGGAAATGACACACCAAAGCTGTCCTCTGTGGGGGAACTGATGCTGCTAAATGGCCTCAGAAGCTTCCTCCTCCTCCTGCTGTTAAAATTTGGCCCTTTCCAACATGTGATTAATTTTATATACTACAAGATTCTGCTATATCATCCTAAGTAACATTTTATGGGTAGATCTGCTTAGATCCAGGATAGATGGCTTTTAATCCAAGGAAGGAAATCTATCCCATAAGAGTTTCCACAAAAAGTATTATTAAGCAAATAGGGTTTTTCCCATCACTTTCACTCTGTTGGCAGAAAAAAATGGAGCTTTTGCTGCCTCTCTACTCTTTGGAGCTTTTGCTGCCTCTCTACTCTTTAAAAAATATCCCTTTAGAGAATATACTTTTTTTGTTGTTTCATTTTGCCAAAGTGAAGGAGCCTTTCCAATATCCATGTCTAGTACAATTACTGATGAAAAACTAAATTGGGCCAGTCTGATACAAATATGTTTTCTCCCTTGGAACTGCCGAGAGTATTGTTTTCATTATCCTCTTGTATGACTACCTTGAATTATCTGTGAATTCATCTTATTTATACTCCCTCACAGGTACCCATATGAGTAAATAATTTCATATTAGTCTGTGCTTATGGCTCCCTGACCTTTGGCCTTTTGATTCATAAGTGGCCATTGATGAATGAAAACAATTGTTTGCTTCGGGCATATTCACAATGATCCTGAAAACTGTTTTGGAAACCTTCTGGGGAATGTGTTTATGATTTTTTTGTTGGTGGGGAAACATAACTTTCGTGCTGTTAATAGCAGGTTAGAGAATTTAGAAACAGTAATAATTTTGTAATAAAATCCATCCATGGAAAAGTGCCTCAATCATTTTTTTAGGGCTTTCAGATCTGGATGTAAAAATACAGGCAACCATCAGATGGCAGCAAAGAGAGAAAACAAAACTCTTTACTACCCTCCATTGGTCATGTGGGATTTTTGCAGCCCTGAGTCTTATTCTTCCTCACCCTTTTCAACCCCCACCATTTATCCACTGAAATGTTGCTCTTGGCAGGAACTGGGCCATGAGGGAGGTTACATTAGCATCAGCACGCATTGTTTTCTGAAATGTTTTTCTTAATGTCTCAGGGAAAAAAAAGAAGTCAGGCTGAAAGGTTGTTTGACCTCTTTGTTTACTCTGGAATTCTGACTGAAACCCTTCAAAATGTTTCATCTACTCTTCCCCTTTTCATATTCCACAGAATGTTTCTTCTTCTTTTTGTACTGTTAACCTACACATGCCCCATTTCACAAAAAAGGGGGAAAGAAGCTGGAAAAAGATACTCTGCTGAGCATAATAAAATAATCTCTTCTCTTACTTATACATTAGGGATAATTTCAAGAGTTGATCCTGTGTGTATTTACTCAGAGAAAGACCTACTGAGTGGAGCATGCCTACTCAAATTGCAGCATCGTCCTGCAAGTCTAAACACTGCTTGGAAACAAATCCTATTTAAATTAGTAGAGCTTACTTCCATGTAAACCTAGTCAAGAGTAAATGGCTGTCATTAGGACTCTTGAGGAGTCAAATAGAACAACAGCTCAGATGAAGTCTGAATGAGAACACCTGTAGATTTTTAAATAAGTAATTATTTATATAAGAAATACTGCACGTAGATGGCTAAATATTTTGTGTGTGTGAAGCAGGAATCCATCCTTGCCAATTTTAAAATATTTGTATTGGACCTCTTATTACACAAAGGTTTGTTACTTTATAGACAACAACAAAAAAAACTTTTTATCTTGGATTAAAAGTTGGCTCAATATGTTTAAGCTATATTCACAAACTCCTTGAGAAGCTCTAATGGTAAATAAAACTTAATTTAAAAGTCACAGCATTAAGCAATATTCATAGGCACTATAAATCAAAATGTACGTTCCTTAAGTTACAGTAGTAGTTTGGTGGCTTCAGAAAGTCTATCCTGTACAGTCAAAATATGGAACAAGAGTTAATATAGGTAACAGCCCACACATCGAACCTTATTCTTATGAAAATGTAAGAGAAAATTTTATAGTGTCTCATGAAAACTCATTGGGAAGAATGAGCAATAGTAAAAATAGAAAGAAGCTTCCAAATTATGAAAAAAGATGAATGGAGGGAGATCACGGGAAGGA
This sequence comes from Protobothrops mucrosquamatus, assembly GCF_001527695.2. Taxonomy (NCBI): domain Eukaryota; kingdom Metazoa; phylum Chordata; class Lepidosauria; order Squamata; family Viperidae; genus Protobothrops; species Protobothrops mucrosquamatus. Next base: position 50,571 of record NW_015387215.1, read on the forward strand.
GTTGAATATGAAAAAAAAAAAAACACATTGGATGGGAGAGGCCACCAATGAAGAGCAAAGCTGGAACATAGGCTGTTTAAGTAGATATAAGCAAGAAAATGGCTGGATGGAAAAATTGCTCCTCTGTGACAGCTGTGCATAAGGATTGGTTCAATGCTATTGAAACTTTAGAACAGGGGTAGTCAACCTTGGCTCTTTTATGACTCATGGACTTCAATTTCCAGAATTCCTGAGCCAGCTTAGCTGGCTCAGGAATTCTGGAAGTTGAAGTCCATGAGTCATAAAAGAGCCAAGGTTGACTACCCCTGCTTTAGAAGCCCGGTCAGTTCCCCAAGTGACAGAAATTTCATGACAAGACAAGAGATTTATAAGATTTCCTCTCTGTAATTTTCTCAGTTAAAACCAAGGTTGTTTAAACATCTGTTTAGGATGAATAGTATCTTTGGAACTATAGGGATACAGTATATACAGTATAAAGATATACAGTAGTATCCAAGTGAAGTGGCCATACTATTACTCAAATAGGGAATAGCAGGTCTAGGCTGCAAAAATCCAAATGACCAGTACACGGGCAGCAAAGTGATGGAGAAAATTCTCTTTGCTATCATCCAGTATTGCCCAGATTACTTTAGTTCAGATATGATATGCCTGACTCAAGGGACTTCCCACACAAGGGTAATTTCTCATATATGTACATGGGGAAAAAAGGGTCTTTATAGCTTTTTGTTTTTGAAAGAAAAAAAGGTGTTTTAGAGCACACAGGGGTTCTTACAGAATACCAGACTAAAACTTTGTTGAAAAGCTGGATCCTTTTCTGCAATGCCATTGCTGCCTTTTGCAACTTCACTGTGATCCCAGAAAAAAGATGCATTCGAAATGCAAAGCTTACCACAGCCCTTTGTTTATTATTTTTCAGTTACTGCTTTCCTCCAGCACTTTTTAAAACTGTCATGTTATGCAAATAGACCTTCCCTTGCAGCAGGGGTCTTCAAACTTGGCCCTTTTATGACTTGTGGACTTCAACTCCCAGAATTCCTCAGCCAGGCACGCTGACTGGGGAATTCTGGGAGTTGAAGTCCACAAGTCATAAAAGGGCCAAGGTGTCATGTGTCTGATTAACGAAACACTTAAAAGGACTTTCAGGCATATCTTCTCCTAAAAGCATTTGTTAAGGTTACAGAGACGACAGTACAGCATGGTGGAAATGCTTAGGTCTGGCTTCTTTTCCGTTACGCATATACATTCTAAGCATTCCCCCCCCCTTTTTTGGGGGGTCATGGTTCACATCTTCCAATCAACTTGGAAGATGTGATTTACTTCCGGTTTCTTTTTCCCGGGCTATCCTTATTCTCCTCCCTTTTTCCCTGTTGCCTGGTTTAACTATAAAAATACCAGACAGTTCTGCATATTGTCAAAGCAAGAATATACAGTATTTGCAGTGTTGACATCAGGTTGACTACCCCTGCCTTGCAGAATGCAACTCAGCTTCTCCTTCATCTTGTTTGCAATCCTATCCCATCTTCAGCTTCGGTCTAGAGCAGCAGTCCCCAACTTTTCTAGCTCCACGGACTGGCAGAAGTGGTGGCGGGGTAGTGGTGGTGGCGGCAGGGGATGGTTTCACAGACGCAACCTAATCCCACGTATGTGCAAATGAAGCTTTGCAGGTTCACCTCCCACTTGCACAGCCCTGTTCTCAATGGGTCATGGACCAGTACCGGTCCATAGAGAGAACCCCTGCTCTAGAGGGTGCCTGTGACATGCAGGGGAATTGCAGTGGTAATGCCTAGTTGCAGTTGGATTCAATCTGTTCTTTTCTAGAATAAGAAAAGAGGTAGATTTTCAGGCTTGGTGGACCAACTTTTTTTTTAAAACTAGAAGGAACTATGGCAAAGTGAAAAGATAATGATATTCTACAGAATTTGCTATCTATGAAGGAATTTTTTATCTTAAGACAGGGGAGCATCACACAGAAGGCAGTTGATGAAGTAAGAGGCAATCCCATCTCCCCTCCATGCATCCCGTTCCCTCCTTCCTCATCTTTTAACTATAATTTTATTTTGATTGTGATTTCCATTTTTATGGTTTTATTTATCTGTTAGGATTTTAATGTTTTAATGATGTAAGCTGTCCAGAGTCGTTTCGATATGAGAAGGTCAGCAAATAAATTTAATGAATGAATGAATAAAGGAAGGAAGGAAGGAAGGAATAGATGAAATTATCATGTTACTATATGTTATGTTATATTTTCCATATTGCTAGAGGGGTCTAAGACAATTCAGCACAGCCAGCTCACCATGGCCAACTCGCCACGGCCAACTTTGCAAGACCGCCTCCTACCAAACACCTCCCTTCGACCAGTCCGCTCCCACAGAGAGGGCTTCCTTAGGGTGCCGTCGGCCAGACAATGCCGGCTGGCGACCCCCAGGGGGAGAGCCTTCTCTGTGGCAGCTCCTGCCCTCTGGAATGACCTACCCCCCGACCTACGTACAGTTGCGGACCTGCGCCTTTTTCACCGAGCCCTGAAGGCTCATCTATTCCGTGCGGCCGGCCTGGCGTAGTTTGATTATGTTTTAGTGGGGGTTTTGTATGGGGTATTTTTAGAGCAGGCCTGTTATTTAATTTGATTTTAGACAGAAATTTGTGTATATTTATTGTGGTTTTTATTATTGCCTGTTCACCGCCCTGAGTCCCGTAAGGGAGATAGGGCGGTATATAAATTCAATAAATAATAATAATAATAATAATAATAATAATAACAACAACAACAACAACAACAACAACAACAACTTGCCACAGCCAACTCGTTGCGGGACAATTCGCCACAGCCAACTTGCCATGAGACAACTTGTTACAGGACAAGAGTTACACTAATATAGAAGAAATGGTGGAGTCGAATCATTAAAGACAGCATGCAAAAGGAGGGACAAAATGAAATGTGAATGACAAAAATTAAAATATTTTTTTATTTACTTTAAATACTTAAATTGAATTGTTGAATTGTCCTGTAGCCAGTTGTCCCACTGTGAGTTGGCCATGGTGAGTTGTCTGTGGCAAGCTGGCCGCACCAAGTTGTCCCATTCCGTTGCTAGAGGCAGTAGGGTAAGCTGGCAGTGGCAATGGGTGGCTTAGCCCATATGTTCTGATGGCCTCATCACCTTAACAAACAGGTGTGGCTGATGCACCTGAGATCCATCAATAAGAGTTTGGTGGAAATGCTTAGGATGAAAAAACATTGGGATCTGGAATTCGAGTTATGAGAACTGAAAAGTGTCCATACACTCTTCCATTGCTGATTCTTCCAGCCTTTCTTCACAGGAGTATAATTAGGAGGAGAGTACTTGGTTTGCTGTAGCTATTATCAAACAACTGGGAATTAGAAATCCAGAGTGATTGATCTGAAAATAATGAAAGGTGATGAGCGCGTTGCCTTTTGTCCAGTTCCGTGCTAACCAAAATACTGTTGCATTAAACAGGACATACTGCCTAGAATGTGAGCAAAAGATTGGAACCCTAATGAATTATCAACAATTAAATGGCACAGATTGCTGAAGATGCAATTTTTACAAATTCGTATACCTTTAAATCTGGGCATTAAAAAAATCTACTGCAAAAACTGTATTTTTAAGTTGCATCGAAAATGTTTTCCTTCCTGGTATCTTAAAATAACCTATTGGGCAAATAATGCGGTCACTTTTCCATGCCAAAGTCACTTAATTCTTTTATATTACAGCAAGTGACCATGTCAGCCTCTTTCATCGCATGTCAGCAGTTGTTCATGTTGGGAAATGGTAAATAAAGTAATCAGTTAGCTTCTCATCAGAATGTTACTTTCTCATGTGAATGTTATTGTTGTTAATCCCTTGGTATACTGTTATATGGAAAGCAGCATAAATAAAATAAGTGTACTGTGGAAGATCAGGCTGCTTAGCAAAATTGCATGCACCTGGGCTGCCTTCTTTCTCACACACTTGAACCTTTCCCTGAGTGTCAGCACAACAAACTTGCCAGTAAAGCTGCAACCTTGAGACAGGCATGGGAGGAGACATGTGTTTTGGAGTTTAGAACAAACCAAAGAAGGCATTTTCCCTTCAGAACGAATGGGTGGTCCAAAGGAGATGGTTTCGCAGCCCAGCAAGACAGAACACAATGTTTAAAAAAAAGGTCCAAGAGAATAAATCTCAGAGAGAGGGGATTTCAGGCAGAATAGGCTCAAGAAAGAAATGTTGATGCATACAAATAGTATAGAGCACAGTATATAGGTAAATTGAAATAGAGACATAGGTAATCGTAATTGAAGAGCAAGAGTACATTTTAATAGAAATTATCATAGTAATAGCATAGAGCAGGCATTTTAAACTGCTGGCCCATGGGCCGGATGCATCATGACAAAACTGTGCCCACCCCATTGCCGGCAATGGGGAAAAAGTTGCGATATATCATGCGATGTCACATGACGTCGCGAGTTTGACATGCCTGGCATAGAGGTAATAATAAATAGAATATAGGAAGGACTTATATATTACTTGCATATGTTTGTTTTTACAAAATAAAATATCTCCTCGATCCTTATAAGGCGATAGAAAGAAGTTATCTAACCAGGATCCAGCACTTTTGTGAATTTCTTGAATCTGGATCAATTCAGTTGGGCATGGTTTAAAAAAAAAAAAGCCCTGTGATAATTGGTGGCAGAGGTGGGCCTCATTCAGACTCAAAGGACTCATTAAGTACTGTTAAAAAAGAAACTGAGTTTGTATGTATGCTAAATATAAATGTTGAAGTAAAATAGAAAACAGTCAAACTTTGGGCCCTATCTATAAAATGAAATTCAATGGTGAAAAAAGTAAGGTTCTACATGTAGGCAAGAAAAACCAAATGAACAGGCACAGTATAGGTCGTGCCTGGCATAATAATAATAATAATAATAATAATAATAATAATAATAATAATAATAATAATAATAATAATAATAATAATAATAATAATAATAATAATAATAATAATAATAATAATAATAATAATAATAATAATATAGAATGACTGTGGCAAAGGCAAGCAAGGGTAGTACCAATAGTAATAGGTGCCTTGGATGAAATCCCAAAACAACTGGAGCACCACTTGAACACCATTGGCATTGACAAATTCGCCATTAGTCAATTGCAAAAGGCAGCTTTACTAGGAACTGCTTCCATCCTGCGACAATATCTGTAATACCATCAAACATCCACATCTGCCTATCCCAGGTCCTTGGTTAAATACTCGATAGGTAGACAAAAATGCCAAATCCAGTCTGAACATCTGGCTGACTGTGCAATGATTAATAATAGTAGTAGTAGTAGTAGTAGTAGTAATAATAATAATAATAATAATAATAATAATAATAATAATAATAATAATAATAATAATAATAATAATAATAATAATAATAATAGTGTTGGAAGGGACCTTGGAGGTCTTCTAGTCCAACCCTCTGCTTAGGCAGGAAACCCTACACCATTTCAGATAAATGGTTGTCCAGTCTCTTCTTAAAAACTTCCAGTGTTGGAGCATTCACCGCTTCTGGAGGCAGGTTGTTCCACTGGTTAATTGTTCTAACTGTCAGGAAGTTTCTCCTTAGTTCTAGGTTGCTTCTCTCCTTGATTAGTTTCCATCCACTGCTTCTTGTCCTGCCTTCAGATGTTTTAGAGAATAGCTTGACTCGCTCTTCTTTGTGGCAATCCCTGAGATATTGGAACACTGCTATTGTGTCACCCCTAGTCATTCTCTTCATTAAACTAGACATATCCAATTCCAGCAACTGTTCTTTATATGTTTTGGCCTTCAGTCCTCTGATCATCTGATCATACTTAAATATGAGACAGCAGTGTGCTGCAGCTGCCAAAAAAGCCAATACAGTTTTAGGCTGCATTAATAGAGGGATAGAATCAATATCACATGAAATGTTAATACCACTTTACAATGCCTTGGTAAGACCACACTTGAAATACTGCATTCAGTTTTGGTTGTTACGATATAAAAAAGATGTTGAGACTCTAGAACAGAAGTCCGCAACCCCTAGGCCACGGCCCACTACTGGGCTGTGAGCCATTCGGAACAGGGCTGCTGAAGTGGCAGGCAAGCACGGACACATGCACACACATCTCCACTTGCACAAGCAATGGGCAAGCACATTTGCATGTGCCCTGTTTGCACGAGCAGTGGGCGTGCAAGCAAATGGAACTGTGCATGCACTTGCTGGCCGCTTGCATGGAACCATCCCCTCTAAACACCAGCCCCCATCCTCAAAGCTGGAAAGGTTGGGGAACTCTGGTGTAAAAAGAGTGTGGAGAAGAGCAACAAAGATGATTAGGGGACTAGAGGCTAAAAACATATAAGGAAAGGTTGCTGGAATTGGGTATGTCTAGTTTAATGAAGAGAAGGACGAGGGGGGACATGATAGCAGTGTTCCAATATCTCAGGGGCTGCCACAAAGATGAGGGAGTCAAGCTGTTCTCCAAAGCACCTGAGGGCAGAACAAGAAGCAATGGATGGAAACTAATCAAGGAGAGAAGCAAACTGGAACTAAGGAGAAATTTCCTGACAATTAGAACAATTAATCAGTGGAATGATTTGTGGGTTGTGGGTGCTCCAACCCTGGAGGGTTTTAAGAAGAAATTGGACAACCATTTGTCTGAAATGGTAGATGGTTTCCTGCCTGAACAGTGGGTTGGACTGTTATTCTGTTAATAAGAAGCTGGCTTTTTAAATATTTATTTCTGTACTGTATTTATAAAAGGATTCTCATCAGAATCAATTATGTCTAAATATTTTTTTTTCTTTCTTATATGTTCGTATGCATATGTTCTGTGGATTATACCTAGTCCATTCTCACTTTATCCATATTTATGGCTTCAATTCTAAAAAAACTTTTCATTCTGATGATAATTTTTCAGCTATGGCAGGCAAGATCACTGGAAATCAACACAATATTTTTTCTCAAGGTATTAAGCCAAATGCTCAAAGTCAAGCCAAGTTGGCAAGCAAAAGGATTTTTCGCATGTAATGTTTCACTGTAAATATGGAACTTTACTACTTTTGTTTCACAAAAAAATATTAATGTTTCTGCAATACACCTGAGAAGATCCAGTTTTACCCTTCTTGCTATCCAGCCTGCCTGCTTGTCTTCCCAATACAAAAAGGAATATTTTATCCTTTGAATACAAGCTATAACCACAGATACTTCAACTCAAAAAACAAGACAAAAGATAAGTGTTTTGTTACTGACCTCAATTTAATGCAAACAATAACTATACATATGTCAATTTTTTTCACTCTGGATAAAAGATGATCAATTTTTAACTTTCATGTTTAAAAAAAGCAGTTGGGGAGAAAATATACTGTAGAGCATTAAGAATTGCATGTAACAAAACTGTTTCTTTTTATGTTCTTAATAGTTCAGAAGTAAATATTTTCTTCCTCCACAGAATTACAAAAAGGGGCACTGTGCAAACTCCTTGGTCACCTGTGACCTTGCAATCTTATGTAGTGTCACTGATGGTCATCTCTGCTGTAAAGCATCCTTGAGGAAACAAGGAAATTTGCAGGGAGCAAGGCAAGATGTTAGTAAGCACACTGTCCAGTTCCCAAAAGTCTTTCAGAGAATGTCTCTTTTGTTGCTTTATCTTGTCTTCCATTGGCTTCCTTAAGCAAATAAGATTCTTTTAAGAAAAGCTTCCTTAGTACTGACCTTGACTCTTAGCAACTTTATGGACAGAAATATTAACAACAGGACGAAACAGTGCAGACTTCCCACTTCAGCTTACCTCACTGATATTCCTGTTGGTCTCTCATCCAAGCATTAAATGGGTCTATTTCTGCTTAATTTTGCAAGATCTGCCAAGGTCGGGCAGGTATAGATACACAAAGATTCGTATAGAACAGAGGTCCCCAATCTTTTGAGCACCAGGACCAGTTCCGTGGAGAGAGATTTTTCCACGGACCGGAGGGTGTGTGTTTTTGTGTGCTGACTGCATCCTGCGGATAGGGCTTTGCTTGTTTGTGTGGACCGGTTGCTGGCATGCCGCGGCCAGGTACTGGTTCACGGACTGGGGGTTGGGGACCCCTGATATAGATGGATCATAAGGGAAGCAGCAGAAAAAAATAAACTTTAAGCATTCCATGAGTCTGTCACTTTTTTATTGAAATGTTGCTTTTCAGACAAGACAATGTGTAGGGCAGCAGCTGCTGCCAAACTGTTCATGCATGTCGTTGCATGCATATTGCATGGCACTGGGAAGGTAATCCTAAATCCTAAAAATAAGCCAAATCTTTATTTTCTTATGATGATGCTAGCAACCTGTGGACTTTTTTTAGGAACTTGTCCTATATTACTAGAAAAATTAATATAGAGCCAATAATTTGTCTCCTACGAGAGAATAAATATCGTCAGAGGAGAGAATTTTTGCATTCCACAATTAAAGAATGGGAATGGGGGAAATGTATTGTCCTGGTATTCACCACAAAGATGTTATACACCCCTTCGGCTTCACAGCGATCTCTGTAGGGAAGTAACTTTATCAGTAATGTAACCGGCAAGAGTACATCCATAGGGTGATTTTGGGACAGAACCACCTGCCTTTAGAAAACATTAAGAAATAATTATCTTCACTTTCTCAGATGCAAACTTTGGCTACAGCAGTCATAAAGAATTATAAATTGTTCTATTGAATACTGCCATAATAGAGCGTTTTCTTGGCAACTTTATAATAATAATCTGGCATATCATTTTCTAATCTCAAAAGATCGACCTGATTGTCCCATTCTACTTAAGATGGGGAACAATTAAGACAGGGTGACGAAGAAGAAGCAGACCTATACAGGTAGTCCTCGACTTACGATCACAATCGAGCCCAAAATTTCTGTTGTTAAGTGAGACATTTGCTTCCCCATTGATTTTGCTTTTCAGAAGGTCTGAAAAGGTGATCACATGACTCTGGGACACAGCCACATTCATNTCCCATTCTACTTAAGATGGGGAACAATTAAGACAGGGTGACGAAGAAGAAGCAGACCTATACAGGTAGTCCTCGACTTACGATCACAATCGAGCCCAAAATTTCTGTTGTTAAGTGAGACATTTGCTTCCCCATTGATTTTGCTTTTCAGAAGGTCTGAAAAGGTGATCACATGACTCTGGGACACAGCCACATTCATAAGTATGAACCAGTTGCCAAGCATCTGAATTTTGATCACGTGACCCTGTGGATTCTGCAAAGGTCGTAACTATGAAAAATGGTCATAAGTCACATTTTTCAGTGCCTTTGTAACGTTGCACATTCACTAAACAAACTGTTGTAAGTCAAGGACTACCATTAAAGAAGGAAGAAAGGAAGAAAGGAAGGAAAAAAGGGAGGGAGGGAGGGAGGGAGGGAGGGGGGAAGGAAGGAGGAAAGAAGGAAGGAAGGAGGTAGAAAAGGAAGGAAGGAAGGAAGGAAGGAAGGAAGGAAGGAAGGCTCTGCTGCAGTTTGTATGCTGTACTTTATGGAGATTATGTGTGCGTGCAGTTCTGGGCTTCAAAAAACAGAATTTTTACCCTCTTTTTAGGCACAATGGCCAATACCCTGGCAGCTCTCTGAGTGCTCTGACTCTGTTACCTAATCTCCAGCTGTGGGCCCTGCTTTGTGCCAAGTCTCCTTTGGCTCTGTCCCGCAGTAATGGTTTCTGGAGCCCAGCCAGGAACCCCTGCCAGTTCCAGTCACACTCTGCTAATGCAAGAGGCAGAGTTTATTAATTCACCGCCAAGGCCTATTGTCTGGGACTGCCTGCCTGTTTGTTTACTCCAGTTGATGGGGTTATATTTATGCAGAAACAGCAAGCCAGTTAAGGGGGCACTGATTAAAAATCGTGGCCCCTTCTGATTGTGGAGAGGTGGGATCCTTTTGCAATGCAAAAGTTCAGAACTTCTCTTGAATTTCTTTTCCAGGAGAAAATTAATCTCACCGCTATATCCTCTTCCAAAGTGCCTTTATTTCTTTTCGGAGCCACATTGATTTATTTTAAAAAAGGATCAGCAGAAAATTGAGATTGTAAAGTGCTAATCTAGAAAAGAGATAAGAAAAAGTACAGTACTGTGCGTAAAACTATAGTAGTAAAAAGAGGCTTTGACTTGCTTTAACTCTCTCATAGACGCCTTTCAAGGAGACTAGTCATGGCATTAGATAATCAGTAGACTAAACTGCAGCCTTTCCCAATGTAGTTGATGATAGTTTCCATCTTTCCTATTCACATGGCCCATGACCTTAAAGGTAGTAGACCAACACATGGAGACACCAACGTTGGAGAAATCTCCCATGATACATAACAGCATTTAGAGGTAAGAGCACATATGAAAGATTGCTTACCTACAGTAAATGCCTTAATTTAGTCTTATTTCAATTATTGGGGACAGAGGAATTTTTCACTGCAGAGCTAGCTCTGAGTCTATGAAATATAATTCCTTATCTCCCTTGCATCTTTACCATACTCTGTAGGATTTTATTGTCTCTCATGTCTATTCCACTGGTTTTCCTGTGGCTTTTGCATCTTGAAGAGAACAACATTTCTACTTTCAATACAGATAGCCAATATATCAGGAGAATAAAATATTTTGCCAGTAAAAAAAGTAGTACAGAAAAGCACCTAATTTCTTCATCCAGCTCATAGTTGAAGTTATTATTATAAGATGTGGTAATAGCTGCCAGTTGGACTGTCTGAAATGGGATCAGATCTATTCAGAGTGGATGAGGCTATTCTTATGACTATATGCTACTTGCAGAATTAAAAGCAGAAGATCTTTAAATACCAGTCACTGGGAACCAATAGCTAGAGAGGGTAAGAGCCTTATATTCTCTTAGCAGTTTTTCATAAGCATTAGGTTGGCAGTACCAGATGACAAAAACCTTTGATCTGTTCTAACAGAGTTCATCACACATTCTACTCCTGGTGGAGAATTTAAAAGGTTGACCATCATTTATCTGAGTCAAGATGAATGTTGTGCCCCATTTCTCCCAAATCCATTCAAGAGGCTTGGTAATCTCTGTTGTGTTCTTTGTATTCCCCCCCCCTTAATCCCCTATGCATATCCTGATCACCCATTAAGGGTGATTGCCCTTCACCATTGATCGCCCATTAAGGGTGATTGCCCTTCACCATTGATCGCCCATTAAGGGTGATTGCCCTTCTCCATCTGCATACAGTTTCATGCCCGTTGCTGGTTGGCTAACTAGCAACA